>NC_056741.1:1838019943-1838094943 GCF_019279795.1 Protopterus annectens
CACAGAAAGCACCCCAGTCGAGGATCGAACCGGAGAACCTCTTGCTGTGAGGCGACAATGCTAACCACTGCATCACCATGTCCGCCCCTCTTGAAAAAGAAATACAATATATTTAAATTGATTAAAGCATTATCTGGTAAATAAAAATACAAGTAAAAGTATAAAATCATTACACGTTTATGTAAATAGCTCACTTTTTGTGGGGGTTTTTTTTGGTATATGACTCATGCCACACTTCATTAATCAAGATCTTCGGAGGCTTTTCCGGGCAACTTCCACACAAAAATATCAGGAACACAAACACTTAATTGACTTTTCCATCATCATTATCTTCATAACGTGTAGTGAATATAACTTAGTGATTATTACACTGAAGTTATTTTTATTAATTGTTTTATTTCCTGGAAGGAACAGAAACAGCAAAGAATACACAAATGATGCCAATAATGTGGAATTTACAAGAACTAAAGGGACATATTTTTCCATGCAAACAATTATTTTTCCAACCAGTAATATCAACAGAACAGAAAATTTCCTTCCATGTCCAATTGTGTATTTCTTCATTAAACTTTAAGAAGTCAGTTCTATAAAATGTGCTTCTATTGTTTTCTTTCCTCTTATGGACATGAAATGAAGTTATTAAATATTTCCATGGAACAAAATCGTGATTTGATCTCAATAATTCTTGTTTGATTGTACATTCCAGTACATTTTTATTTAAATAGTCCAGACAATATCCAATATATTGGTCGGTTTTCCTATTACCCATATGTATCTGTGCTCCATACTCTATACTAAATTTTACTACAGCATCAATTAAGACTCCACTACTGGTAAAGCACACACAGAGGATGCAGGGAGCATTAAAATCACCAGCAATAAACAGATAATCATTCTCAAACTTGGAGATGATAATTTTTAGTAAACCTCCTAGTCTCATCAGCACTTAAATTTAGTGGTATGTAAGATAAACACTCCATAATCAAGGATTTGTTATGAAAGTGTGGGAGGTTGGCATAATGGCTGTTGGCATAATGGTTAAGGTGTTTACCTTGCAGACACAAGGTACAATTTTTGATTCTCACATAGGGTATTTGGCTATGCTTAAAATGGTCCACAAGTACAGTTAGCTTAGTAGTAACCCAAGTATGAAGTATTAAGTATCAAGATGTTAATTGAGATAATCTCATAATGCATGCTGTTACGTATTAAATGTTCATACTAAGTGATCATTCACATAAATAGATATTCCACCTCCCTTCTTTTGTTGTCCGATGTTATGCCTATAACCTATAAACACCACGGAAGGTTGCTTACGATGCTTAAATAATTTCACTGAGAAAACAAATGCAGCAGAAGAGAGTCTGTTTATAACATTTTACCCGCAAGTACAGTAATGGAAAAAAGTCAGGTTCCCAGTTTGGGAAGACAGAAATTCTCTGTCATGAAAATGACAAACATCACTATTTGAAATGCATTTTAGTAATACCAATAGATTATTTGTGTTTAGACTCTACCAGGAAACCTGAATATCTGTGAGATTATAGCAAGATGGTACCAAATGTATTAAAACAGAGAATAAACTATTTAAGTTAAATACATTGCAGTGGGGCGATTTATTTTTCAACGTCTACATTAAGAATTAATGAGCATGAAAAGTTTTGAGATTTTATTAACTTCCTAATGGCTTAATTGCAAAATCAGATTTACACCAAAAATGTTATTGTTTAATAAAGCTTGATTGTAAATGTATGTCAGTGCTAAGTTAATACAATTAAAAGGTTGACTCTTCAAAAAACTGCAATATAATCTTCACACCCGATATGATCACAAATGGTAATTTCAATACATTTTTAATTTTATATGAGCAGATTTTCTTAAACTGCAAAGATATCAAGCTGTTAATGAATGGAGATATACTAAAAACAGTGTAAGATAAGAAAATGTAGAAGCCACAGTCCATCAGCTGCCTTAAAAAGGATATTCTACAATCAAAGAACTTCATTTTCTTGTCCAAGTATGATCCCCTTTCAGAGTATGGTCAATTTTTCGAGAAGGGAACTACATTGCAATGATCACCTTGACTGGTTCAGTCAGAGGAAAGGTGTTCTCAACAAAGTCCAAACAGAATAATGGACCAGTCAGAAGAATGAAAAATCTTGATGAGTGGATGGCAAACAGAATATTCACCCCGGGGATAACTCCAGTGGCTCTACTCGACAGAAGCACTGGGAACTAAGGTTAGGTGGCACTACACCAGGATAATCCTATGGCTCAGCTTGTAAAGGCCCCAGAGCCATTAGCCTAGTACACACTTATGAACCTATGAACAATTTATCCATCAAATCCCTCATCATCTATTTTCAACCAGGAAGGGACAACCAAGTGCACCATGCAGGGGGAGATGCAGCAAAATGGGAAATGAGTAGCTCAAAGGACATAATGAACAAACTTACATTCACTGTTTACAATTTGAGTAGAAAGACATTCACAGTCTCAGTATAAGGCCTTAAGAAAAAGTTAAAAGCTTGTTCCTTTGAGAACTGAAGACATAGCAAATGCTTTGGTAGAACTTAAACTATTTGCAAATAAGTAATACAGCAGTTTTCTATTTAAATGCACTTTACAAAAAATGAGGCTTCAGTGTTTTTCGCCCATCTCTGCAGATGACATTGGCAGCATTTGAAACTAAGACAGAAGACGATTATTAGAATAACCAGCAAGAATACATTTTATTACATGACAAAGACAGAGCAACACAGATTAATATAGTTGATACTGGGCAAAAACTTAAAAAAAATATGAAGCTGAATAAAGAGGGGAGTGATTTTATCAACTGATTCTGAAGTATCCATTTACAAAATGATAGCTTTGCTTATTCTTATTGGTTCACCGTTTCTTGAAACACTTGAACTGAATGATATTAATGTGGCAAATAAATGAGCATATGGTTGTCTAATTGACCAGTTAGAGAACAAATACATTTCTATTGAAATTTTCAACTTTTAAAAGTAGAAAACTCAAGTTACCAATACTTTTGGAGATTCCTATAACATAGATAGATTTTTTGGGGGAAAATTAAGAGAAGTGACTTTTGAGAATGAAGTGCTTGCGACACCAGATGTTACAGATTTGTGCCTAGTTATTGTGCAAGATGAAATGAATTTATGTGGGGATTTCTCAACAGCAGTAACTTTCAAATGCAGTACATATTTCTATGGAAATTGTTTTGTGAAAGATGTTTTTTCATATTCACTAAGAAGTATTATAAGCAAAAGGTTACAAGAGCAGTGGATGCAGTAGTAGCTAACATTTTTGCAGGCCCAGTATTGGGAGAATGGGAAGACAGGTTTATTTGGAACACTCAGTACATGAAGAAAATAAATCTTTTTTGTAACTCTATTGGCAACATTTTCTTCATTTGGGATGAATGACATAAAGGATCGTCAAAAGTTTTGGAATATTTAAATAATTCCTCTGTTTCTTTTTATGTTTAAAATCAGACAGTTCATGTCACAGATAGACTTATTGCAGTTGAGAATTAGTAATGATTTAAAAAATGAGAGGTTTAGTTCAGCAATATTTCATAAACCCACTTCTATGAGTTCCCATCTTCATGTAACCATACATCACATTGAATATATCAATGTGAATATTACAAAAAGTCAAGCAGTTTAACGGTCATGCCATCACATTTAAAGAAGAAATGGATACATTTTAGCATATTCTTCACAGTACAAAGTTTGTGTTCACTACATCTAACTACAATACTATAGAAATTCTACCACAAGGCCCAATTCCCAAACATTTCATTGAGAATGTTTTCATTGCACAGTAGCCTGTGGTCACTACATCTGACCACAATACTGTAGGAGATCTACTGCAATACCCAACTCCAGAACCTTTTCACTGAGAATTTTGTCATTGTACAATAGCCTATGGTCACTATATCCACCAATGATACTGCAGGAGCTCTGTCCCAA
Organism: Protopterus annectens; assembly: GCF_019279795.1. Taxonomy (NCBI): domain Eukaryota; kingdom Metazoa; phylum Chordata; order Ceratodontiformes; family Protopteridae; genus Protopterus; species Protopterus annectens. The sequence continues at coordinate 1,838,023,927 of NC_056741.1, forward strand.
GCCCCACTCCCCAGCCTTTTCAATGAGAATTTTGTCTTCGTACAATGTGATCAAATTTAACTTGAAGAACATTGCTGTGCATTAACTGCAGCTAGTCAAATACATGCCTGCCCTGTGCTGGAAAGTGGATTTAGCATCCTCCCTTTACAAAGAGTAGTCCTTGCACCCTAAGGACCACTTACTAATTTTGCCACTGTCCTTTCTCTTAACTAATAGATTACACTGTATATGCCAGTTACATAGTCTCCCTAGCTACCAGGTTTCTGCATTCAGGAAATGAAAGAAAAACTGTCCCCTACTCTACCCCCAATTTCAACCCATCCCTCTTATTCTACAATTTTACTTTCCACATAAACGTTTCACTTGTGACTCTTATTACTTAACCCTCCCCAGACATTCTTATTACTATCATACAAGCACTCCTGTTTCTTTTTACTGAATACCCAATTTCCATTTAATCTTTTAGCGCCAATCCCAACTACCTTTCTTCCTCCCGCACTCCATTGCACTCCATCCACAGTCACATCTCTCAATGACAGTACCTATCTATTCTACATTGTATCTTCTACTTTTCCCAAATAAACTCTCACGTCTTCCTGTTTTAGCTACATCCTCACACTTTAGCCTTTTAAACCCATCTATTCTTTATATTCCATAGAAGACACTAGGACAACCTAACTTTCTTCATTCATCAAAAATAATTCTTTCCTACCCACCATCTATCAGCTTTCAGACTCCACCATAACTAAATATCCCAATGCCCCAAAACATCTTTTTCCTTCTTGAAGACTACTTCTCCAGTACATGATCTGTTTACTTAATCATGTTACTCCTCAGCTTATCCTCTATGCTTCCCTTCCTACTGGGCCATCTATCATCCTACATAAGTATATACGTATATCTCAACATCTCTTCATCTCTGTCTCAACCACCTATTCATACTTCCTTCCTGCACTCTCCACACTTCGCATCAACCCTACTTAATGACATCTCTCACCTTTACTCCAAACAGGGGGCCATTAACTCTATTTCATCTCAAACCAACACAAAATTAAATGGAAAATTCTCTCCAAAAACGAGTATCAGTAATTCATTAATATTCTAAAATCCTTCTAGGATGACACATTTGCCTATCCCTGGGCCCACCTTTCACAATGAACATCAAGACAATTCTCTTTCACACACTGCTGTAACCCTACAACAGTCAATCTCCAACCCCGGTAATCTAACATTTGAGGGCATAAATGTTAGAAGCATGAAAAAAAAAACTGTTGAACTGCATGCCAGGATTACCCAACCTAAGCCTCATATTCTTGTTGAAATTGAAACATGGCTTACATCCAGCTTGAATGACTCTAAAATTATACCTCTAGCATATAACATCCATAATGGGGTCTATATCACTTCAGTGAACTGTTACTTCAAAGAACATTTCATCAGAAATGCTGTTCATCGATGTTTTCTAATGTGGAGGGGGGGCTGTGCCCTCACCCCACCCCCACTAATTATATATACCAACTCCAGGATCGCACTACAGTGGGAAAAGGGCAAATTTCCTGATCCTCACTGTACTAGGGCACTTTTATGGGCTAGGCTTGTAAAGGCTCCAAGGCCATTTGCCCAGTACACACCTATGAACCTATGAACCACAATCTCAGTATGAACAATTCAACAAATGGCATGTTTGATGTAATTACACTGACAATGCCTTTCGATGAACTGATGTTTTCACTGAACTGATAGAGGCCCTCCATAATAACCATATAAAGAGGACAGATGGTGGTATTGTTTTAATATTTCCTAACAACTACCAAATTTCCCCTTACAATAAACCAATACCAAAACTCAATTCAGCAGAGCTTCTTATTACTTTCCTGAAATTAAACAATTCTAAACAAATATGTATTACTGTCCTTTATATCCCTCCTGGTGACAGTACATCTATACTGGAAGATATCCTACACTGAATATCCACACAACTCTAAAAGAAAAAATACTACTGTGTGATGTAAATGTCAGTTGGGTGGACATAAACTCTAACTCCTCTACACCTAGCATGCGTTTATTTTGCACAACTAATTAATATCTACCACACATATTATAGTAAGACATCAAATTCCCTATTATACTGGATCCAAGTATCAGATCCTAACATACACACCACCACAGGAACAATGTCTGACTGTATCAGTGATTATCTCTCAATCTGTGCAACCAGATATATCACACATCCACCTAAACAGCATTTTTTATAAAAAAAACATGCAACCTTTCCAAGTTTACCCAGAAATGTTCATTACTACCCTAGCATTTATTAACAGGAACTTTCTCTAAAAATCCTCCCATTAGATGATGCTATAAATGAATTCAATACAACTTGTCTGAATACCATAAATAACTTTGCACCTCCTAGAAGGAAGAGAATAAACACAAATAATGCAGGCTGGCTATCCAAAAAGAGTAGAATCGTAATGCAGAATGGAGGAAAAGCATGGAACGAATAGCAAAATTATAAAAATCACAATATCTTGAAAACATCAGAATGCTTAACAATCATACTAAAAAGACAAAAAGCTATACTATAAAAACTTGCAGAATAATAGTTAACACAACCCTAAAAAATTCCAGACAGCCATTAAAGAAATCTTGTGTCCTGGCCAAAAATTCAACCCAACCCCTCTCCCAATAACTCACCAATTGAAACTGTAACACAATACAACACTTATTTCATAGAAAGTATAGCTTCTTTAACCAAAAATTGCCCAATATCTAATCCTTACCCTGTCCAACAGCCATGTATCGACACATCCACTTTGACTTTCAAACCTGTGCCAACATCCTGTATAAAACTAATCTTAAACTCAAACCATGCTCTACTTCAGATGATGACCTTTCAAGCAAGTATCTTAAAATACAAGCCAAAAGCATTGCCTATCCTGTCTCAATCCTTATAAATAGGTCAGCCCTGGTATCCAATCTTTCTTCTCCCTGAAAAAGTCACACATTATCCCTCTACACAAAGCAGGAAATTCAATAGACATTACTAACTTTAGACCTATGGCAATCTTATCCACCTTCTCCAAAATACTTGAAAAATGTATTCAGAAACAACTGCTAAATTATCTCCTGCAGGAAGAACTCCTATCCCCCACACAGCATGGCTTCTGTCTTTCCCATAATACTAACATTGCACTTCTAAACAATACAGATATTCTCAATAAAGCTAGAGATAATGATAAAATAGTCTCCTATCTAAACTTAGCTAAAGTCTTTGACACAGTTTATCACAGCAAATTTCTACTTCAAATGTCCTCATTAGGTCTCTCTCAGCCCACCCTTCTGTGGTTCAAAAGCTACCTCTATCCAATAGGTATCAGTCAGTAAAATGGCAATCCACCCTATATCCATACTTACCAGTCACCACTGGTATACCACAAGGCTCTAACCTTGGTCCACTCATCTTTAACATTCTTACCAACAGCCTCCACACATCCACACAACAGGCTTCCTTATACAGTAGACAGATGACTCCATGCCATTTGCACATCTGACAATATGGCACACCTACAAAAATTACTCAGGAAGCTTTAGCAGCCACTGAAACATGGCTTTGTAACTCTCAACACATGCTTGACCCTAAACAAACAAACAAAAAAAAAACTACTACTTTTTTCCCCAAATCCCTCTGTCATGAAAAAACTAAAATTAAAGTCCTTTCTCTTTATAGTACAACCACTGAAATCAATTTTCATAACAAATTTTAGTGATGATGATCTTAAATTTGACCTGCATATACAAAATTGCATTAGAAAAACTCATCAAAAAATAGGGATGCTTTACAGAGCCAAAAATGGTCTCACTGACACAACTAAAACTACACTTGCCACTACTTATCTCCTCCCCACTCTTTTTTATGGTGCTCACATCCTTACTAACCTTCAGGCATCACAAAAATCAAAACTTGAACAATGCTACAACAAAGCTGCTAAACTTGCAGCAAATACCCCTTTCAAAAAACATCACTGCATAACACTAAAAAGCCTAAATAGGTTAGAACTAACCCATCGACTAATATAAACACAGCTTCTTACCGCCTGTAAAACTATCCAGCATCCATCTGCTTGTCCTGCACTAAAACACATTCTACACAACTGTACTCCAGTCAGTCATTGTGATCCAGTGATCAGAAACTCCTGTCTATCAACAAATCTGTCAAAATCTGCTGTGGATTGTCTATATTCATACCATGTTGCTAAGGCCTGAAACTCCTTACCTGTATCCATTGGGTCAACACCATCCCTCCTATTCTTCAAAACCATTCTTAAAGACTTCCTAGCTAAAAGCTGGCTCTGTTCTTGTTCAAATCCAGGATAAACTACATCCTTAAGTGTGAACAAATACCAAATAATATCTTACACTTTCTTATTTTCCATTTTTCACTCACTTTCTTCCGTCAATATCTGTCCCCTGGCTTTCTCTCTAAATATACCATAAGCCTGTTTTCTCTCTCTTCATACTGCAGTTTCTGTTTGTATTGTACGAAATTACCTTTAATTTCTCAATAAATTGGCTAACATCTTTCTAAATATCATATCATTTTCATATAACTTGTATCTATTCTTCTACCAAATTAGATATAATATAAAAACCTTGGTGAATTATTTAAAATGTAGATGTTTTGTGCATTATTTTTGAAGATTGTAAAATTATTGTTCTTAAAATGTTTTCTACTGCTTTGGAGCTTTTCTCCCCAAGCTTCCACTGAAAATAGGCTCCTACCCAGTCAGACTTTCCTGGTAGTCAAGTGTCAATAAATAAACCAAGTTAAAAATATTTATAGATAAGGACTACAATGGCAAATGATCATGGATGTTTTTAGCAAAGTTTTAACAAACAGAAAATTTAAGTTCACTACATCTTTTAGTGGCACTAACACGCTTAAAAAAATACATCAGATTATAACCTTTCAACTTCAGTTATGGAAATCACTTATTGTTGCTGTGATTGGCATTAAAACACTATTATAATTAATTGGAACATTTTGAAGGGACATAGATTTATTCTGAGTGGCAGGAAAAGCCCTGATGTTTGCTTATAAAAGGACAGCTAAAATGTTGAATTGAAACAAATGGGTGTAATGTGAGGTTAATTACAAAAAAAAAAGAATCGATAAATAAATAAAGATACTTTTAAACATAGGTTTTGCCAGCAATGTAGGCTCTTAAACATCATGTGCAAAATAACAAAATCAAAGTGGCTATGTGTTTTCAAAATGCATTTCCTCAGTAGTTGCTTACCTTGTTTGTCCTTTTGTCATTTAAGTTTGAATCTCACTTTTCATTTTAAGGAAGATCACTTCCAAAATGCCCTCCCTAGCCATAACATTTTCTGCCCTCATCAATTACTCTGCAAGAAGTTCTGTTTCCTTGCTAAAGTATCACATTGATGTCAGCAGAGTCTATTACCCAGTTAGTGAGTATTAGAAAGGCACACAGATAGACTAATTTTAGACTGGGGGCAGTCTTAATTGTATTTTTGTTTAATTTTCAATGTTAATGTTTGTTACGTGTTGTTGGTTAACCCCCCATGCATTCTGTGTTCCTTTTATGTGGAAACAAATGTGAAGGATGCTTCTGTTTCACTGTCACACAAGCACATCTCTAGCAGCAAAAAGTTCCTAACTCTTAATTGGCTCTAATTTTGCCTAATGTCACAGAATCTTACCTTTCATTTGTCCATTATTTTTGCATAATGACCCTTATTTTGTCTTATTTTCAACTTGTTCATCCTTCATAAAATGTTTGATTTTCTGGTAAATGACTGAGAAATTGCAATCAGACACTAATGCTAGACATTAGAGTTTCATAGTTCATAGTTCAGTTTGTCCGGAAAATGCATGCTGCTGCAAAACCTGTTCCATTAATAAATGGACATAATGCACTCTGCTCACGTGAAACATTAACCAGATATTTATTTACAACAACAAAACGCACAAAGAAAAGATAAACAGTCTACTAGTGCCAGAAAGATCCAACTTTGCATCATCAAAATGACAAAAGTGATGATGTGATTACAGGAAATATTGCCCTCATCAGACTGTCGAAAGCCAAAGTTTGCAAGCAGGAAATAACAGTAAAATGAAACAACAGAATATTCAGTAAATAACACTTGCACAGTGGGAAGCCATCCTGTCATCCCAGGAGAAACAGAAAGACTGCAGATAAGTATAAAAATAGTTGCACATGATCTTTAAATGATTTTTATGACAAAAAACAGGATACAGCTATTAACAGAAGAACAATTTTATTTATAAAACATCAGTGTAGTGTTTTAATCTATAAATCAGACTTCTTCAGAATTGAAGTATGGCATTAGAGAAGTAAAGTAGTATTGTCATTAGATACACCATTGGATAACTCCCAACTAATCACAAGTATTTAAAATTAGGCTGGCCAGTTCACCATAAGAAACAAATAGCTTCATAAGTAAGTACTAAGCTAAGTGCCCCTGTGGGCCATTTTAAGCCTAGCCAGTTTCTCTTTTTGTGCTTGAAATAACCTATCCCATTTGGTTATAGATTGGCCTTACCCATTACCCCTAATGAGAATAGCCATATCTGAGATCATACCATAGATAATTTGAGGGGACTCGTGCATGGGATAAAACACTTAGGAGCTGCCTCTGTTCATTAGTAGTACAGGGGCTAGTCCTGGGGTACATTTTGTGTTTCCCATCCATAGATTTAAGCACACCTTAGACATGGACAGGGATGAACTTTGTTTTATGTGGCTGGGGAGTCTGTTCCACAACAGCAGTATCCTCTATGAGATATACCTGTCCCTCCAAATCCTTCTGTTGATGTTGCTGTAGGAAGAAATAGCCAGGGAATTGTTATAGCTAGGCTTGTATAGGCCCTAGGGCCAATAGGCTAGTACCAACCTATGAACCTATAGACCAAGTATTTTGATGATATTTGGCATTCTTATGTGTAGTAAATGCATCAGTAATGGGTTGGAGGATATTTTGTATGCCAGACCTAAGTCACCTGTTAACACTTTGTAGGATACCTACTATAGTGACAGGGCTTTGACTTGGTCCATGTAGGACATGTTCTTTAATACTTGCATCCTTTTAGTATGGTATCTCAGTGGGGGTTACAGTATTTGCATGTATCTGGACAGATACGTGCCAAAGGAGGCATTATATTCAATGACTGGCATAATGAGGGCTGAGTAAAGGGGGACAATGACATCTCTTTATCTATACACAGTCCCTTTGTTTATAAGCTGTACAATATAGAAGGTCTTTCTTAAAATAATAAGTGCATATCAGTCAAAAGTTTGGTCACACTCTCCACATAAATTCCCAAATCCTGAAAAAGTGGCTCAACTCTTAGAGATATATTGTCAGTGTGGTAGTTCCCTGGTGTAGATGACATCCCAAAGGATACAATAATGTATTTTTTGGTATGTTGCTTCACTCCTTGATTTTGGCACCAGTTATTTATTTGAGACAAACCTTCCTGCAGGATGTCTAAGTCACTTGGTAATGCAATGACTGCTCCTAGCTTATAGTCATTATATTGGCTTCACATCAGGAAAATAGATGCCAAACAGGAGAGGTCCCAGCATAGAACTCTGGGGGACACCACTGGTGAGTAGCCTTTTTGTAGAGGTAACTACCTCTGTTTTGATTATCTCTGTCCTATCTGTGAGTCAGTTGGTAATCCAGCAGGTGACATGAGGGTTTATTCCCAGTTTATTTCACTCTTCTGCTATGCCTTAATGGGGGATTGTGTCAAAAGCTTTGGCCAGCTAGGTGTATGTGGTGTATATCATTTTGCCTGCAGACATTCCTTTAGTGATGTTTAAAGAAAAATCCACCAGGTTGATTAAGTATGACCTGCCCTTGATGAATACAAATGCTTGGAATTCTAACTGCATGGAAGCATTTAACTTTTAGGTCAAATATGTCTGCAAAGACATCCAAAATTACATGTATGTCACAATATGTAGATGGGCTTTTAAACAAAGGAATTCAGGCCACTGCATCCTACATCAAGGACTCTTGGGATTTGTTGTGAGAGTTATATAGTTTGCAGTAAGGTCTTAACATTAACAAATCATTTTTAGTTAAAATATCTCATGGGATAGAGGAGTAGATATGGTACACCATTTTTCTAATAAAGACATTCATGTCATTTGTACTTTTAGAGATTCTTCTGCAAAACAATTGTTTATTAAGAATGACATCTAGAAAGAAATGGGTGACTATGGGCACTCTCAGTGGCTTCCAACTTTGCTAAACTTTTTTTAATGACTGGACACACAGTGTTTCAGATTCAATAATAGCTGCAGTTATATATGTGGCTTGGGGTTTGCTGCAAGGAATGGTGCAAAATATTAAGGCTATTGTACTGCTATACTAGTAAGGAGGTTGGTTCTAAAGAATGGTGGAATATGTGTCAGGCAATAAAGATGAATGTTAAATTATTTTCCTTTACTTTGGATGAAGTTTTTACCCATGTCAAATGATGTGATTATTGAGGGTGATATTTGGTGAAACTTAAGCAGGTGGAAAGTGTAAAGGTTGAATGTGAAAAGGATAGTTATTTAAGAGGAGGTGAGACTCTGTGCTGTGAGGTTATATGGATTATGAACAACTCTTGAAGTAGATCATTTAAAAAAAAAGGTTGTAAATACATTTCAACTTTGTGCTAATGATTTGCTGTTATTGTCTGTTATACCTGTTCAGATTAGTAAAAATATTAAATAAAAAGACTCATGAGACTGCCTGTACATATTGCCCTTTTGGTCAGACTTGTGGCAGTCATACAATTTGAATATTTAGGTTTTATGGGGTTTATGGCTGAATTAAGTTCTAACAGCTTTTAAAAGCTGTCTTGCCTTCTGCCACTGTTTTCTGACAGTTTGCCACTGTTCACTACTAGTCCTTAACATGACAACCAATCTTAATAGCACTTAGGTATGCTTAACAACATTTTGTTAAGCACCCACAAGCATGGTTAAGATCTTTTTTCACACTGGGGATATGTTTAACATGTTTATCTTTTTCCTAGATTTGAAGGGTAATAACAGAGTTCCATGCACTAAAATGTAATTCCTAGTACCTCCCCACTTACACAGTAACAGCACAGCACCTGTTCATCAATGCAACAGATACGCACTGCCATGCTAGTAGTATTAACAGGAAGAAGGACCTCAAGAAACATGGATATATTCAAAAAATCTTGATACACTAGACCCACAAAAATATGTTTTTTTTCAAAAGAATTTGTATTATGTTTCATAACAATACAAGTTGTTTACATATATTCAAAGAAGAAATTGATCATTAGTTAAAACAAGAAAACATAATAGTAAAAGGAAACAAAGTATATACATAGTGTCTAAATAATACAGTATTACAATATATCATAAAAAAGAAAAAGAAAAACATGTTACATTAAACAACATAGAGATCTTTGTTTAGAATATTCTCTAGATTGGACCACATGGTATATGAACAGGATGTTTTAGTAGTTCTTGACTTAATAGTCAACTTCTCTAAACAACAGATTTCAGTAAGAATATTTTTGAATTCTGCAAATGAAGGTGTGTGTTCACATTTCCAATTTTTAGTTATTGTTTTCCTAGCTGCTGTTAACACAGACCATAAGAGAGGAAATTTGATTTTTCTAATACAAGAAGGGATTGGAATATTGAATAAAACCAAAGATTTGGTCAAGACAAATCTATCTGTAAAAATGCTTGAAGAAGATTGTTGATGTTCTCCAAAAATGTCTTTAAGACTACAAAATCATAGAACATGTGTGACCAATCAGGCTTAGAATCAGATTTATATCTCCAGCACAATACCCTTTCTTTGGTAATAAATTCTAATTTATGTGGTGTGAAAAAAGCTCTATTCATAAATTTCCAAGCATATATTCTCCATCTTAATGATGCGGTAGTTAGCTTGGATGATTCCAAAATTATTTTATAATCTAATTCAGTAGGAATTATATTATTGGTTGTGACAAAGTAAGTCCAGTAACTATCAGGAATATTTTTTGTTTCTATGTTAATTATTTTATATATTATTGATAGTTTACATTTAATAGTTGTGTTCTGTTGAATAAAAGAGGTGAACAATTTTATTAATTTAGGAATTGGAGATCTTGAATTTTGTGGAAATGAATCAATTTTGTTAAACAGAAATGTTCTAAGAGATTGAAGTTGTAACCAATCAAAACTGTTTAATTCAAATTGTATAATTAGATTAAATTATACAGTTAAAGTCTCCAGCGAATATGATGTTTCCTTTTGAGAGGTGTACTATTTGATCTAGCTGTTGTTTGACAGTATGAGAACCAATCCCAGGAATCCAATATATATTAATGAATGTGTATTTTTTTATTCAATTCTAAAGTGGTGGCACATAGCATACCTTTATCATCACTATATGTATTTATTATTCTAGTAAAAGGGAGGGAATTGTTCCATAAAATAACTACACCTCTTTTTTTTTGTTGTTGATGATGTGTACTAGATAATACAGAATATTTCTTATTATTGAGCCTGTGTATGTCTTCCTTTAGTAAATGTGTTTCTTGTAGAAAAACAACATTAGAATTGAAAAGATTAATATATTTATATCAATCCCCCCTTTTGCAGCCATTATTTAATCCATTAATATTAATAGAAATACATTTTAATGAAGACATTTTAAAGGATAAGTATGTATACTAGGGTATGATCTTCTAGATGGTTATATGTGTACGTATATGAATATATTCTTACTGTAATTAAGTAGGAATTATCAGATTTGTGATCCAAATGATATAGGATTAATGTATTAGTTAAACTTCTTGAAATATTAGACACCAAAAAGTAACAAATATTAACTATATACACATAAATTACAACTATATTCACCATTACCCCCTTCATGAAGTTCAAAAGACTCCTGACTCAAACAGGGTACTGTTTGAGTAAACCACCCTCTTACCAACAACAGTAAATTCCTCCCCACCATAATAAATGATGAATATTGTTATGTTGTGACAAAATACAAGAAATATTAATATTTTATGTGTAACTCATAAATCAATATATTAAGGAATCAAGGTTTGAAAATAATACTTGTTATCATGAAAAGCATTAATAGAAAGGATCAAGTGCTAATGATTATTTGAGTATATTGTGGATGGAACAAAATGGTTAATGAGTATAGTGGATGTATAGCAAGATAAAAGACTATATTAATCAAAATAAGACATGTTGTCTAAAATGTAGATATAATCTTAAGACTTTTTTTATATTTATATATAAAAAATCCTATGCATCATAAAATGAAAAATAGCAGATGGTAGTGGATAAACTGCTATATATTAAGGCAAAGTAATAACTCTTATTCTACTGATCAGTTATATATTTCTGTTCCTTATGCAAACCAATAATATATTCATTCCCTGCTTGTAATTATTAAGTGTCTTATAATGGAATACAAAGAATAGCTAATATACATAGACCAAAATTTAAAGTTGTTAACTTGCAGTCAGAGGATAATATAAATGTAATGTATAATGTAAAAATATATAACATATAATAAATATAAGTAAGCCAATCACATTCGGTAATAACTCTTATTCTACTGATCAGTTATATATTTCTGTTCCTTATGCAAACCAATAATATATTCATTCCCTGCTTGTAATTATTAAGTGTCTTATAATGGAATACAAACAATAACTAATATACATAGACCAAAATTTAAAGCTGTTAACTTGCAGTCAGAGGATAATGTAAATGTAATGTATAATGTAAATATATATAAAATATAATAAATGTAAGTAAGACAGTCACATTCCAACCTTTTAATGTTTGAATATAATCTATACAACCTTGGAACCAAAACATGTATTTAAATGGTTCAAAACCAGTTAAAAACCGAATAAATGTAGAGAAAGATAAATTCCTAATGATATTTCTTCTTTTATCACTTATTCTTTTGTTTAACTATATACTTTCCAAACAGAATGAAATTAAGTATACAAGTCAAAATGTGATTAGCAAAACTATTATACTCACTATTCTTCCTTTTATTATATTAAAAGATGTTTTGAGACAATGTAACATACTCAATTAGTCTCTCACTAGATAAGATGAACTAGCAAGTAAATAGGAATTAAATTAAAACAGTTTCTACTAGGTCATCCATTCCTTTCCTTTCTTAAAAGACAATAAAACATCCGTACATTATAATATAAATATGAATTTCACATCAGATCCAATAAAACTGTAATAAAAACATTAATAGTTGTAGTATTCTGTCTAATAATGTCAATGTGTTTTCCCCTCTTTTTCCTTTTTTTTTCCCTTCCCCTTTCTTTTTTTTTTTTTTTTTTTAAACAGTAGTAAAACATGTTATACTTCTGTTGCAGGACATTTGGTTTTAGCAAACTGTAGAATGGAAAATGAATTCCCCTTCTTCCAAATACCACCAACGGTTGTATATCTATAACCTGTTTTTACAACAGAAAAGGGTACCAAGCAGGTACCAAGCAGGTCTGCTGTACAGTTTAGAATTAAAAAATATGAATGCATAAAGCTAAGACATATTTTCTCCAAATGCTCCATCAACAGTTTCATATCTATAACTTGCTTACACAACATAAAAGGATACCAAACAGGGCAGTTGTATAGTTTAGAATTAAAAATATGAATGAATACATCTAAGATATATTTCTTCTTTCTTACTTTACATCAGTAGTGTTACTATATGTTCGAGTGTTTACTCATCAATTCACTTTCCATACTAAAAGCAAGTCCTGTTAAATTCCTGCCTCGACAATTTTTTAAAAAGTGATACATTTCCAATAAAACAGATTACATTATATCATTCCCTGTAATGTGTGGTGATGGTCTCTGACTGCCTTACATGCTTACAAATGTTCTGACTGAACTGAAGGACCACACACCTTGGAAATGAAGCACAGAAAGAAATGCACTACATTGTTTTACTCTAATGCATTAACATACAGATCAGTAAACATATATAGTACTGTACTTTAAAAGAGACGTTATGCACATGAATAAATAAAGCAATGATGACATTACTTTGGCTGTTACTTACTAATAGACAAAAAGAGAGAATTAAATGGATGAGCAAACATGCTGGTAAAGAAGCAACATCATTTAACTAATGTGTATAAAAAGGTTACTTCCCCACTACTGAGCACATTCTAATATTGTATGCACTCTTTATAACTGTTGCCCCAACAACAGAGCACCATTTCTATGTTTCTTTTCTCTACATGCATCTTCAAAGCTTATATTATTGTAAAGATCACTGTGAAGAGTATCGCAAGTAGTGTTTGAAGGTTCCATTCAGTTCCTGCCTCCAGGGGTCAAAGTTTGCATTGCTGAGATGTATTTGTGGCTTTGCGAGCAGAAACCAGTTTTCTTTTGAAATATAGAAGTTCTAATGCTCAAGACATCATTCCAGTACCAACTAAAGCTTACTTTTGTTGCTTTTAGCAGGAACCTCTCAATATACACCAAAAAAAACAACATAATTGAGCCTGTATAGTGCTCGCGAACCTCGGAACACTGTTCAAACAGTCAACACAAGCCATCGCTCAACATTTATCACATCAAAAGCATTATTAAAAGCAAAAAAAAAAAATGCTTGAACCCAAATGAAGACAACAAATGAAATACAATGCGTAAAATCAAATGGACATCAGCTGCAGCACTCAGTTCTAACAACTGCACAGCAGAGAAACTAACTGCTCATATTTTGTTAATATTAGCACATTCAAAATGAATGCATTGAACCTCTTAATCTCCCCTCCCAAAAGCACAATTATCTAATTATTTTAAACTACCCACCAAGCATTCAAAGTTTAGTTGAATTGAAATACTTTGTTCTGGGACTTACCTTATTAATCAATCTATAATTCAAAGATATAATAGTAAAATGAGTTTTGAGAATGATAAAACTGTGAAACATGTTGGTGAAATTCTAAAAGGACTTAGAGAAAAAAAATAGCAAAATGAAGCAGTTATTTGTCCTTGAGCTTCTTCTTTTTTTCTGAGGATTTCCAGGAGTTATTCTCTGCAATTCTCTTTAATGAAGGGCTGTTCCATTCCATGTCTTCAAGTTTGTCAATTAATTTGTGTGTTTTAATGTATGATACAGCAGGGTCAAGATCATCAAAGATTTTAATTCCCTCTGTGAGAAATAATTTTAGTCTGGCTGGGAACAGAAGGTGTACCTTTATTTGGTTCTTTTTTAGTTCCTTAAAGGTAAAAAGAGCTTTCTTTTAGCCATAACTGCAGAAGAATAATCATTGTCAAAATGTATAGTACTGTCATTCATTTTTATAGGGGACTTAGACCATGCAGTTTTCAATACTAGCTCTTTATCTTGTGAAGACATGAATTTTACAATAACAGATCTAGGAGTGATTTTATTAGAAAGTGTAGCAATAGATCTGTGTGCCCTTTCTATCCCAAATGAAAGGGCTTCAGGAAGATTTAAGACAGTTGGTAACCATGTAGTTAAAAAAACTCACCATGTTACTTCCTTCTATGTTGTTTGGTAAACTAAAAATCCGTAGGTTGTTCCTGCGAGACCTGTTTTCTAATTCATCTATTTCAATTTGAAGATATGTGTTTTGTTTCAGAAGGAATTCTATGTTATTTTATCCTTCTTGAAGCCTTCCATCCACATCTGTGAGAGATTGTTCTATGTCAGATATCTGAGTCTTTTGAAGTTGTAATTCCTTATGAATTAAATCCATCTGCTTTGAGCATTTCTGTTCAAAGACATCTATTTTTGTGTCCATTTTGTCAAGTTTCAATGACATCTCTTGTAGAGTTGTTGTTAAAGAGAAAAGTTCTTTCTTAATAGAAGAATCGGAAGAATTATTCTTGTTATAACTCATCCTTCAGGCAGAGATGTTGTAATATGATATCAAAAGATTTTGACAGGAAATTTCATGTAAAGTAAATCATTTTTAAAATAATCCACAAGTAAGTTGATAGAAGTCAGGAAATGCCATAAAAAGTCCAAATGGATTATTTTTGAAGTTTAAATCCTGTCAGAAATATTGGCAGAGTTGGAAGAAGCCATTGCTAGTCAGTGAATATCTTGGCCACACCCCAGAAATATGGTTTAAATTAGTACAAAACTAAAAGTTATTTGTGACAGCAGTACTGGTCAACAATCAGGTGGACGTGTAGTTCTTCTTGTTAGAAATGTCTATAGCTGTACTCTTAGCAACAAAAAAAGTATCCATTGCAATCCAGCTCCATGGTTTAGAGGTTAAAGTCTTGGCTATGACATGGACAAACCCATTTCAATCACCAGCATGGGCTCCTGTTGGAGCTGGCAGGGGGCAGGAAGAAATGTGTAAAATGGCCTTATCAAAGGGAGGTGGCAAGAAGGAGGGCATGTTGACAGGGAAGGAGCTGTCATTTGGCCTTGGAGAAGGTCAGGGTGAATAACAATAGCTGAAATGAGTGAGCAAGTAGCTCTATGAAGGAAGCTTGTTCTCGAGCCTGGGGTAGGACCACTTCCAATAGCCAAAGCTAAGTTCATAGGTTAGTCCTAGGCTAGCTGCCCTTCTGGGTTATTTAAGCCTAGTCATTTACCATGTGTCTGTGATGTAAACACCTTAACCATTATACCAGTCCCCAAACCCATAATAGATCCCTAGGTAATTAGGTTCATAGGCTCATAGGTTCATAGGTGTTTACTAGGCTAATGACCACAAGGACCTTTTTAAGCCTAGCCATGCATCCCAAATCTCTAACCAGTTCTGATACCCTTGATAAGTGTAAACATGGGCCAGGGAAATGAAACATTTACAGGTTACCTGTTTGTATCAGAGACATAGGTGCCAAACCAGGGAAGAATTTCTGGTTTCCCATCCAGTTATCCAAGTTGCACTTGAATTGGATTAGGGAGGAACTCTGCTTCACATGGATGGGGAGCCTGTTCCACAGATGGGGCAGTCTCTTGGATACATACCTATCTCTCCAGCAGGTCCTATTTATATCACAGGCAAGGTTTAAGTCTTTAGAATGGGTAATTCTGGTACTGTTCATTTTGTGGACATGCAGGAGATCCATCAGAGTGGGGTCTGACAATGCCATGTATGCCAGGTATAGATCTCCCCTCAAAAGCCTGTAGGAGACAGAATGCAGAGATTGCTGAGCTAATGACTCTAGGGGGCCTTTTTAACCATAGCCATGCTTCCCAAGGTGAGAATCAAATGATATACATTGTATCTGTGAGGTAAACACCTTAAATGTTATGCCAATCCTCAACTCCTAAATACTAGGTAATCAGTCTGCAGACTAGTACACAACTAGTCAATTACCAGCTGACTAGCTGTGCAAAGCAGCACAATCTAACTATCTCAAGAAGAGCAGGATTATTTAATATGTTACCTAGGATTTTAGAGATCACATCTCTAAGTTGGTTAGACTTGCTAATTCTTCTGGCATATTCAGAACTGTGTTGTCTGCACCATCTAGGGTAGTGCCTTCTATTTTAAGTCAGGTTCTATGAAAAAGCATCAGAAAATGACTAAAACCTTTAGAGAACAAACCCAGCCAGGCTTCTGCATGACTTCCTCCAGCCATTTTTAAAAGGGCTCTGCTAGTTAAAACTAATTCTCTTCTACAAATAATCAGCCAATCTTACCATATCAACATACCTCCCTGATTCAAGCACTCAGCAAATACCCCATTGCCAAAAGTATGTTTCACTGGAGATGAAGTCTGGAGCAAAGATTAGATATTTTTTTTTATATGGAATTACTGGAGCTCTGTACAAACAATGCCATTTTCATCCACATACAGCATGGCTTCAGAAGAGGCTGCAGTATATGGCCAGCCAAATATATGTTTGAAAAGAATACATTTTTAGAAATATGGAAAAGGGACTGCTCACTGTTGTAATACTTACTGACTTACAAATGGTTTCTGAAATGTTACATCACAATCCCCTTTTAACCTGACTACCCATGATGGGATTGGGAAAAGACCTTTGTCAATGGATGAGAAGCTTCTTAACAAGTGACATATTTGAGTTAAAAATAATAATAAAAAGACCCACTGGAGCCACCACGACCAGCTGTGTAAACTATTTAAAATAACAGATAAGTGCTTTCAAGCAGTTGCTCTTCATCAGATCTAAAATACATTAAATGCAGTCAAATTTAAAGATACAACCAATTAAAATCAATAACAAAGTATATGCCCCTTTAATGGGGGTTTTAAGGGCATACAGCCATTTAAACCTGGTTTGTGATTTGCTTGCAGATCGGCTATCCATTTTAACTCTGCCAATTTAGTACAATGTTTGATGTCACCACCTCTTACACTCTCATGTTGAATATGCATCAGCATGAACTGAAACCCATGCCCTGTATTTATTTCAATATGCTGGTATAATG
This sequence comes from Protopterus annectens, assembly GCF_019279795.1. Classification (NCBI taxonomy): domain Eukaryota; kingdom Metazoa; phylum Chordata; order Ceratodontiformes; family Protopteridae; genus Protopterus; species Protopterus annectens. The sequence goes on from NC_056741.1 coordinate 1,838,041,400, forward strand.
CATTATTCTTCAAACCTAACCTTAATATCACTCATATGTTGCAGCATGCAGTATTTTAGCATCCTGTTGGTCTTTCCAACATAGAATGCTTGGCAAAATGTGCACTTAGCTAAATAGGCCACATTTCTAGTTCTACAGTCTGCATATAACCTAGGTGTATATTTATTGCCAGGTACTGGGTGTATAGAAACATTAGTATTGCTAATATATTGACATCCCTTGCATTTCTTGCATTGGAAGATCCCTTCTTTGGTACCTCCTACATTACCCTTTATGGGATAGATGTTCTTACGTAAAATCTGTTTCAAATTAAAATTATTAGTATAACCAAATCTAGGGTAAGCACCTACCACTGCTTTCAGCTTATCGTCAGTGTGCAGAATTTTCCAATTCTTTTTTATCACATGGCATATAGTGTCAATATCACTGTTATAATATAAAACCATCCTTGGATGTAGAGTATTATTAAAATTCAATTTATTTTCATTTACTTCCTTGTTATAATTATTTTTGAGCCAAGTTTTCCTTTATCCAGCCTCCTTCCTTTTGTTCAATCTACTGACTCATGTATTTTCTTTTCTGGATACCCACGACTAACAAACATATGTTGCATCAGATTGAGCTCGCTCTCATATGTACAATCTTCAGTGCATAACCTAGAAATTCTTAGACCCTGTCCACTAATGACATTTTCAAAAATGTGTCTTGGGTGCATACTATCATAGGGTAGGAGATTATTCCTCCAATAGTTTTTTCTATGTACCCTGGTCTGTATTTTCCTATGCACATCTTTGTATATCTTTACATCTAAAGAGTCTATTAGTTCTGTTGAGTGGTTAACAGTGAAGCATAAAAAATCTGTACTATTTTCCAGGTAATTAACAAATAGATATAAATCTTCCACTGTGCCACTCCATAAAATAAATACGTCATCAACAAATATGTGGTATACCTTGAGCTTATCCCTCCATTGATGTACATTGGGTAAGACATATGTATTTTCCCTTTGCGCCAACACCAAATTGGCATAGGTGTTGGCGCACAGGGTGCCCATGCCATCACCTGCTTTTTGCCAGTAACACCAGTCATAGAACAAAAACAAATTATTGTCCAAATTAATTCAAGAAAAATACATATCTGTTAATACTCTTTTCATCCAAAACTGCATGAGATGAAACAAATTGTTTTTCTGCTGTTACACCATAAGTATTTGGAATCACTGTGAACAAATTATTTACAGCTAAAGTTACAAACAGGTAGTCTTCATTCATATTTGCAGATTGATAAAAATCATGTAATGAACATAAGAAATGAGGTATTGTTAATCACTGCTGAGGCATATGATAATGTGCCTTTAAGTTTCTTCTCAACCCATACTGAAAGAAATTCCATGACCCAACCTCTTCCTGATACTATGGGTCTATAAGGTGGTTTACAAGGATCCTTATGGATCTTGGGTAAACACTTCTGTATGGGTATGACTGGGTGTTCTACTATCACAAATTTATATATATCGTCTGTTATAACACAAGACTTAACCAAATCATGCTACGTGGTTTTTACATGTTGTATTTCATTACTGACCTGTTTGTGAGTTATAGGTTGATAGATGACATTTTCACAAAGCATTTTACACATATCTTGTAGATAATTATCCCTATCTAAAACAACAATTCCACCCCCCCCCCCGTCGGTTGGTCTGTGTCTGTTTTCCTTTTTAATGTGTTAAGTGCTCTCAATTATCTTTCTGTTAAGTTATAATAACCATGCCTATTCTTATTAGATAACATGTCAGAAATTTCCATGGTACATACATTTTAAAGTGTATCCATCACAGGATATGATGGAGGTAAAAATGTACTTGGTTTCTTCAATGGTATTTCAGTATAGTTATCACCTTGTTCTCCAAACATCAATTTTAACAAAACTTTTCTCCCATATAAATGCATGTCAGAAAAAATCTGGTGTGTCTTAACAGACTGCACAGATGCAAAAGACATACCTTTATTTAAAAGTTCCAATTCCATATAAGACAATATGCAATTAGAGAGATTATACACAATGCTGTTATCAATATTAATATCAGTACCTCTTAGCTCATGAGCTTTCTTTTTCTGTCTCTGCTTAATGACCTTTTCTTCCATTGAGTTGTTTTCACACTCATGGGGACTGGAAGTACTGGAAAACCTGACCCAATCAATGGTACGACCTTTGGTCTAGCTTCTAACTCCTTATATGTACATTGTTACTTGTTAAATCACCTTGTTTCTGTGAAGAGATGCTCACATTATTGATTTTTTTCTCCTTTTGCTGACACCGTGTCTGACACTGTTGAAGTTTTTGGGGCCATTGATACATCACTCGCAGGCCTAAGCATACCGGAAATGCAGGATCCACTTGCTTCTGGCTGGCTCCACCCTCTAAGATGCTCTACCTTGGTTTCCTCCTCACTCGGATTTTTGGCACTAGAATTAAATCTGGGCCACACAAACACATTTCCCTTAACAAAATCAGTGTAGTCTCTCTTTAGCATCCGTATTTTAATGCACTGAAGCTTTTTATCATAAATATTCAATGAGTGAAATAGAATATCCAGCCTGACAAAATAAACATCACTGTCCATGTTGCCTTCAAGTTCACTCTGTAGTTTTTCCACTTTCTGTAGTAACTCATTCTCAGGGGGTGAAAAAAAGTCTAATAGTAATTGTATGTATTTGAAGCTGGTATCCAAATTTAAAGCTTGCCATTTAGCTAACAGTTCAGGATAAACATCCCCATAAGAAGGCATGCACAATATGCGCAGACCTCTTGGAACTATCTTAAAATGAAGGCAAGCTTCTAAATAGAGTATTTGCCATTGCATGCGCTTCAACTTAAATAATTATTTTTCTAGTTACAAGATTTTTTCATTTACACTCTCTTCTTCAATGATATCAGGTTAATTACATTCCCCATTTGCATTCAATTGAACGAACAATAATGGATTAATGTTTTTATTCACCACACTCATTGCTCTTTCTCTAAATGATTTTGTACCAGGAGTAACAGGGTATCCACACCTCCAGGCTAGTTGCTCAGCATAATGCATCCAAGGTTATCCAAGTGCAACTAACTCTGGGCAAAACTGCAATCCAAATTGTAGCTTGCTACAGATCCCTCACTATGACCCAGGATTCCCACTCCTCTTTTCTCGATATACTGGAAAATATTAGGGTTTAACCAAACACCCTAATAATGGGCGATTTCAACTACCCCCACCATTAACTGGGAAAACTACCCATGTACCAACTCCTTTGCTCAACGCTTTCTAGAGTTCATAAATTCCAATGCCCTGGATCAACTTATCCACACCCCCACCAGGGCCAACAATATCCTAGACCTAGTCATGAGTGACTGGTGTTCCACACCTGAAGTCAACTCCTCATTGGTCGGATCCGACCATAAGCTAATCACCCTAGATATCCACATCCCGCCCCCACCCCCCATTAAGGAAACCATGGTAAAAAATTTCTCCACAGCCAACTTCATGCTTCTTAAGACAGAAGTGGTGAACTTCATGACACTCATGCAGATGGACAATACAGTTACTACTGCTGAATCCTACACAAATGCACTATATAAGCACTTACACAAGTGCATGGATCATGCTATCCCAAACAGAATCAAGATGCTATCCTCCAAAAAAAGGAAGCCAATCTTTACATTACGACTGGTGAATCTGACACAAATGCACTCTAAAAGCACTTACACAAGTGCATGGATCATGCTATCCCAAACAGAACCAAGACACTATCCTCCAAAAAAAAGGAAGCCAATCTGGTGGTCCCCTGCCATAAACAAACTCTACAACAATAGGAAGAAACTGTTGCAAAAGAGAGTAAAATACCATGAGTGGAGGAGCTCCCTGGTCAGCCTCAGTAAGAAGCGGAGATCCCTTATAAGATCCTACAAAGCTAGCTCCGAAAACAAAATCGCCACTGATTCTAGGGAGAACCACAAAGCATTCTATAGCAATGTCAAGAATCTCAATGGCAACACCCAGATCTGCTCTGAGTTACAGCACAACGGCATGAAAATTGCAGAACCAACTGATATTGCCAACATCCTGGCAGATAGGTTCAGTGCTAATTTTACCCCCCCCCCACACCCCTAAAGGTTCCATATCTATACAGGAAGAATGCAGAGGCCCTGTAATCACAACTATGCAGGTAAAAGCTGCACTCTCTAAAGCCAAAAACACAGCATCCATGGGACTGGACAACATCCCAGGCTGGGTTTTACACAAACTTCAGAATGAACTGGCTCCCCACCTAAGCACCATGTTCAGTCATAGCCTCACGTCAAGGCTTTGTTCCCACTGAATGGTGCACAGCAACAGTTATCCCTATTCACAAAGGGGGAGCCACCACCGACCCTGGGAGCTATCACCCTATTAGCCTGATAAGCCTGGTCTGTAAAGCCATTGAACGTATTATGGAACTTCTAAACAAAGACATTGGTAACCTCCAAACTCTGGAACCCACCCAGTTTGGGTTTGTGAAAGGCAGATTGTGTCTCCTGAACCTGACTGACTTCTTTGAGGCAGTCACCAAAGCCGTAGACAAGGGTAATGTGGTTCACACAGCCTATCTTGACCTAGCCAAGGCTTTCCACACCATCCCCCATTCTGGAATTATAGCTAAACTCACTAAACTAGGTATAAATCCCTACATCACAAGATGGGTTGCCAAATGGCTCACTGGCAGAACCCACACTGTAAAAGTTACATACTCCAAATCTGACTTCAAACCAGTGACAAGTGGAGTGCCCCAGGGTTCAGTCCCGGGACCTCTCCTGTTTGGGATCTACTTCTCTGAAGTACAGGATAACACAGAAGGCCTTTGGCTAATGAAGTTCATAGATGACTGCAAACTAAGAGCCATAGTCGAGTCCCCAAATGATGTGGACATCCTACAGAAGTGTCTCACTGAGACAGGTGCGTGGTGTCAGAGCCATGGCATCAAGCTCAATGCCAAAAAGGGCATTGTCATCCCCTTTGGTAAAAACTCTGTACCCATGAACTACCACATAGGTGGCAGTCTACTTAATGCCAAATGTGTGATAAGAGACCTTGGGACCCAGGTGGACAGTAGTCTGTCCTTTGATAATCACATTGCCACAGTAGTCAGGAAATCCTTCTACATGGCACACCTCATCACAAAAGGGTTCTGATCCAGGAAAAAAGAGGTCATTGTTCCCCTCTACTCGACACTTAGACTCATTATAGAGTACAACACCCCTTTTGGAATGTACCTCACAAGACATCTGCAGCAGCTCGAAAGGCCACAGACGTACCTCACAAACAGGATTACTGGCCTCAAAGAGATGCTCTACACTAACCATCTCAAAAAACTCCAGCTTTACTCCGTAGTATATCGCCTACTCTGAGGAGATCTCTGCCTAACATATAAAGCTATGTCAAACCCAGAGCTGTTGGACATGCTACACCTAAAGAAATCCCAATCCATCCAAGCTACACACTCTAGGGACCTAAACCTTGTCACCACAATAAACAGGACATGCTGGAGATAGATTCCTGTCCCCGATGCTTCCCATACTCTGGGACAAGCTACCCATCTATGTCAAGCACAATTCCACATTAGCACTATTCAAGAAAAATCTTGATGAGTGGATGGCAAACAGGAAATACACCACGGGATCACTTTGGTGGCTCTGCTTGACAGGGGCACAGGAAAATAACTTTCTTGGGTGGCATAAGCCAGGGAACCTTGTTGGCTAGGCTTACTTAGGCCCTTGGGCCGATAGCCTAATACCTACCTATGAAGCTACGAACAGGATGATAGCCCAGTTCAATTGCTTCTAAGTCAGTACCAGCCATGTTAACTTCCTCAGCCAAAATCAAAACAGCCACAACAATAAATATCCACAGCAGTCAAAGAAGAAATAAAGGATCACAGTGGTAGTATAAAATCCAAAAAACAATAAAAAGACCCACTGGAGCCACCATGGCCAGCTGTATAAACCAATTAAAATCAATAACAAAACAATGTTTGATGTCCCCACCTCTTACATTCTCATGTTGAATATACAGCACCATGAACTGTAACCCATGTCCTGTATTTATTTCAATATGCTGGTATAATGCATTATTATACACTGTACTGAACTGGCAGAGGTAAAATAGATAGCTGATCTGCAAGCAAATCACAAACCAGGTTTAAATGGCTGTATGTCCTTATAACCCCCTATTAAAAGGGCATACACTTTGTTATTGATTTTAATTGGTTGTTTGTATCTTTAAATGTGACTGCATTTAATGTGTTTTAGATCTGATGAAGAGCAACTGCTGGAAAGCACTTATCTGTTATTTTAAATAAATAGTTTATACAACTGGTCATGGTGGCTCCAGTGGGTCTTTTTATTGTTTTTTGGATTTTATACTACCACTGTGAACCTTTATTTCTTCTTTGGCTGCTGTGGATATTTATTGTTAAGTTAAGAAATAGGTAACAGTTATTCTGAATGACATCACTATGATACAACCACATCACACACTTCAGAACTGAGTGGTGCCCTCTTTACCTTACAAATTAACCATTGTCAACTCGCCTTGCCAAAGGTACATGCATCTCACTATACAGATGGTGATACTCTCTTGAAGAAGCCAAAACTACAGGCCTGCAAAGAAAAGGTTACACCAGGCCAAAAACATGTCTGGCATGCAACTAATAAGCCCATACTAAACCCATCAAGTGAATATATTTTGCCATTTGTCACCCTTTAGAAGCTTTTAGTTAAAAAATCAGGAGACACATTAGTACACCATGGACATAACTAGGAAAATCTAGCATCTAAATTAGAACATTTTTGAAATTTTCTCAAAATGTTCTACAAAAGTGAAATCTCTTTTGGGATTATCCAGTAGAAAATAATATTATGTGCAAGAAACACTGAGTATAAATGGGAAGGATTCAGAAATATAAATAGGGATATGATATTGTATGAAAGTACGAGAAAGAAAGGAAATGTGGAATTAAAAAATGGGACAAAATAGTGTTTGCAGCAATATGCCTATTGTGGAAAAGATGATGTGATTGGATTGTTGTATAATAAAAATAAATATGACCTGTGTTAGCTGAAATAAAAATGTTGTTATGGAAGAAAGGGTGGAGGATAGAGGGAGGGAGGGGTAAAATGGTAAAAGAAATAAGGGAACACTGTCGATGTGATTCTGACAATATGAAAACTATAAATGTTATTACTGTAAAACTGAACGTGTAAGTATTATGAACATGTAAATAATATAAAACGAGTATTGTATTAACATGTATACATAAAGCAGTCCGTAATACTTATTTTCTGTTAAGTGCAATGAGATCTTTTGCATCTAACTCAAGCAGATGGGACCTTTTTATCATCTCATTTGAAGGATGGCACACTCAGGAGTGTAGTGCCCCCCTTATGCTGCACTGCGTATGATGGTGATGAGCCTGCTATTGTGCAAGCCCTCTGAGTGTTAAAATCTGTGAAGAAGGAAAGAGGGTATTTGTGCAGTTGTTGGCAGTATGGCTTAATGTGGGAAGATAAAAGAATAAACTTAAATCCATCCATTGGAGGGAGCAAAGTGCAAGTGTGACACTACTGGGATAATGGTAAAGATCTGTAGCCTGCTAATAAGGTAGGTGTTGTAGAAACTTTGTGTGTTTGCAGGTGTGTGCGCACGTGCATGAGCCTGTCTGTAGTTTACTATAATGATGTTAATGTCTGTAATGTGGAGGGCAAATCAGAAAAGGATGTTCTGGAAAATGGGCTTGAGGTAAAAAAAAACTGGGAAGAACAAACTTGAAAGAAATTTGCTTATACACACAGTATACGTGCACATACATATATACACATACACACACACACACACACACACACACACACACACACACACACACACACACACACACACACACACACACCTATCTATATAAATTACTTGTCAAATGCTAATTTTTATTTAAATTTCCCTGTTGTCAACAATACAGGTGGTCAACAGATGTATGAGCTCAGCAGTCTCACAGTTAGTATATATATTTAGCAGGGGATGTGAGGGTGTAGGGGGGGCTTGCACCCATGTAAAAAACACTTCCTTTTTGCATGTTCTGAGGATTAACCTCAGAGTGTGGACAGTAATCTATGAAGTTTGTTGATGTAAGTGTGTTGACTTTAACATTCTCGATGTTTGTGTGAACTGACTAGTACTGGATCCAGGTATACATGCATACATATATATGAGTCTGTAACAGATGCTGAAAGTATCAAAACTTCAAATACCTGTTATATCACTAAAACAGTCAAATCACAAAAATTTGAAAAAAAAAATTTTTTTTTTTTGAGGGGACAACCACCCCTGCACCCCCCATATCCCCTGCTAATTATGTATACCAACTCCAGGATAGCACTACAGTGGGGAAAGGGCAAATTCCATGATCCCCACTGTATGTTAGTCTTACACAGAAAAAAAAAACTGGTGCATTCTATCAGATAATTTTCTGTCAACAGTTCTGGCTTTTTTTAAATTTGTAAAACTGCTATTTTGATGGGTTGAAGTGAACCCATACATACATATATATATATATATATATATATATATATATATATATATATATATATATATATATATATATATATATATATATATATATATATATATATACACACACACACACACACATATATATATATATACACACACATATACACACACACACACACACACACACACACACACACACACACACACACACACACACACACACACACACACACACATACACATATAGGCACAGTATGCACTTTCAAATGCAAATCTTGTTGACAGAGTATACTACTGTCAGTTTAAGTCAAAAGTTGCATTTAACAACATTTGGAGAGTTTGAACAATGGTTTGTCAACTCTTGTAAATTGTATGTGATTTATGCTTACATGCAGGTTAGTAGGAATTTGCCAGTTAGGGCTAGGTAAGGGTTAGTTTTAAGTTTGCGTGTGCAAGTGTGTTTTGTAGTGTGTGCATAAGTGTTTCTTATTTAGGGTTGCAGTTACTGATAGCTAGTGTTGGTAACAGCTTTAGCACTATGTGTGGTGGTTGTCTTTACATATTTTATTCAGTGTTACTGTTGTAAGGTAATATGTTGGGCTTGTGTTATGAGCAGAGGCATCGTTGAGGTTAGCACAGAGCGCTGTTTAGTAATATTTTGAAAACACAGAGCACTATTTCAAAGGTGGAAGAAGAAACTTCAGTAATAATGATGTATCAGGGAGCCATGTATATAAAATAATACTCAGATGACTAAAATAAGTAGATTGGTAGGAAATGTGTATAAGGATGATCTAATGCACAACAATAAAACAGCAGCTGTAATAGAAGCTGCATGTATAATGCATGCGTATGATAATGAACAGCATTGCAGTATCTTTTTTCTTCACAAATGAACAAAGTGATGAATAAAGTTGTTTCAAAAAGGATTAGAGAGTTTAATTAGAGACTTTCAGATATGGATTAGGTGATCTTCTTTTTTTGCTTCAGGGGTAATTAATACCTGTTACTATGCCTTTGTTAAATCTAGAATGGCCACAAACTTTGCCTGCCTGCTCTGGTAGCTTAGAGAAATGAAGCCCAGACTACAGTCGAGTTGACCTGGGTTCAACTAATGTCTTAGGGGCTTGATGGTGCAGGCAGGGAGGAGGTGTGCCCATTCCAGGGGGGAGCAGGAGTTCTTCTCCCAGTTTGCACCACTCCAATGATAGGGCCCCCCTGGACAGTGGAAGCTCATCAGGCAGTGCAGGCTGATTCAGGAGGGTATGGGCATGGTCACCCAAGCTGGTGATAAAAGCAGCTGCTAGAACATGTGAGGGAGTTTATATGCTTGGACTGAAGGGCATAATTTGGCTCTTGAGGTGATATGAATGCTCACATCATGACCGGGAGCAGGAGTTTGGCTCATATATAAAAAAGTGTTCTCAAAGCCGGGATGCCAAGGAAAGGACAAGGCGTTGTCATAGATTCCTGTGGTCATCAGGCAGCTAGGCAAAAATGTTACAATAAAAGAAAAAAAAAACTTACTTCAGCCTCTCTTTGAGGAGGGAACTGGAAAAGCATCAAATGTTGGTATCTTTTAGTTTTTGGTAATCATAACAGAATCTTTTGGAGCAGTCCAGTATAGGGACCAGCAAAACTGGACTGCTGCAGTCATCTTGGGACTCAGCAGTACCAAACAGTTTTCTTTTATTGCTTTTTCTTTGGCAACATGATATCTCTTATGGTTTTAGGTTTACCTTCTCTCTGGCACAGTATCAGTATGATGCTGTATTTTTGTACTCAATTTGTCCCAAACTGCCTGCTGATTATCAGCCTCCCTCTTGGTCAAGCATCCCATTCATTCCACATTACTGGGTCAAGGGTTAACTGGAAGCATCTGTCATGGGGTAGTTTACAATTTTTTTAGTTTTAGCTCTATTGCACCCGTGTACACTCAGCTGACCAAGAGAGTAGGGAACATGCAATGTGCTGACTGCAGATGCCACCCCCCCCCACTTCTGCAAGTGCCATTATCTTCAAGCAGCCCCATCCCTACCACCCAAGCACATGAGGTGTTTTTTGGTAGTCTCCAGCCAGAAACTCATACCTATCCAGTGTGTCTCCAGAGTATGCAACCCTCATCACGCCCTGGAAGAGATGAGAGGGCCATGCTCATTCATTCTGCCCTCCAGCTGGGTCCTCCAGTACTGGGTCACTAACTGAATCCCAGTTGCCTGTGTTGCAGTGAGGGTTTTGTTCTTCTGTACCACTGAGACAAATGATGTTTTATTAAATCTGATCTACCAGGTAGCAAAGAGAAAAGTTCTCTTTCTCTCAGTAAGAAATATTTGACGTCTTGCTTCTAGGCCTTAGATGGTAGTTTATCTTTTCAAAAAACAGGGATAGATAGAATTCCCTAATACCTTAATAGTGTTATCTATATCAGCTCCAAGGCTGACTACACAAACCTCAGCTTCTGTCCATAGTTGTGATAAATATATATACATATATACACACACATATATATATATATATATATATATATATATATATATATATATATATATATATATATATATATCTGCCCTGCTCTTCTTTCCACTTTGTCTTATTTTGTACTTCATTTCACTCATTTTCTCTAGCATCTTTGAGAGTCCTTGACACCTTGTTCAGAGTTTTTCTACACAGAGGACTAATATTAACACTTTGTCCCATGTTTAAACTCCCTGACACTGGGCATTCTATTGTACACCCTCTGCTTCACTTATCTTGCCCTTTGCATATATTCCTTAACTTGTGGCTTAACAGCCTACTGTCCATAACACAATATGGCTTCTGTCCTGACCAAAGCACTGGTTCAGCTCTACTGGCTATCCTTAGCTTAATATACCAGCACAGAAATGATGGTAGGATAGTTGTCTCAGTCTTCACTGACCTCTCCACATCTTTTGAAAAAGTTACACATTCAAAACTAATGCACAACATTCATCTATCCCAGCCAGCCATAATGCATTTCAATAGTTATCTCATTAACCAGAACTCCGTGTGTTAAATGGCAAAATGCCACCATGACCTGTCTAACTGATAATGTGAGAATGCCCCAAGGGTCCATACTAGGTCCCCTTACTGTTTAGCATATGCATAAATCACCTACTGCTAGGCTCTCAGAAGTCAACCGTAATACAATATGCAGAAAAGTCTACCCTCATATGCTCCACCACCACAATAAATGAACTGTTGGTTCATAGCCAGGAATTCTTCTCCACAGAAAACTAGATACAACAATGTAACCTAATATTAAAGAAGAGCAACAGATGTGCCTTCAAAATATCATCATCAAATAACACCAAGTTAGAACTCGCCTCCCACCCAAAACTCCTGGGAGCAATTAGTCAAAAACATAAACTTCCAGCTCTAAATCCAACATGCTATCAAGAAAACACACTGGAACCTAGGTCTTCATTACAAAGCAAAACTGTTTCTCACAAAACTAAAATGTAAAACTACAGCAACTGTGTAACTGCTCCAAAACTGCCATATGCAGCCCCCATACTTGCCAATTAAAATGTCAATCAACTCACCAGACTACATCAGTGCTACAATAAAATAGGTTTACAGAACCTAGTGTAACACACCACTGTACTGCCCTGTCATGGACAGAAATGTACAACCTGCTCAGCTAAAAACAACTCACAGAATCATCTACCAAATTATAAAATAACTACCCATAAACACACTTATATAGTGGTAATCCCCTAAAACCAGGGGTGGCCCATGCTATTGGACTGCCGGACTGCAGCCCCCTCAACTATATCAACTATAATAAAAAAAAAATAAAAGAGAAAAGTAAAAAATTAAAGAAATAAAAAAAAATTGCGGACTTTCGCGCATGCGCACTAGTCCGGACTGCTGCTGAGACAGTCGAGCATACGCAGATTGTCTTAGCAGCAGTCCTGACTGGGAAACGTGTAGAACGGAGCTCCCAGAAGTCTATGCAGTTTTAAACTGCATAGACTGTCCTGGGAACTCGCTGGGAAAATGCGTCGGGGTCGGACTGCAACATTGGCAGTCTGGAGTTTGCTGCAGTCTCATTGGGAAGATCTCGCGACAGGGGGCGTGGGGGTCAGGCATTTGCGCGGGTTTCGGACAGGGATGTGGATGTTTGGTATGCTACAGTATTGGATCTGCAGCGATGTGGATTTATGGGGTCTGGTGTTTGCTACAGGATCTGCAGCGATGTGGATTTATGGGGTCTGGTGTTTCTTACAGGTAAGGAGTGTGTGTGTGTGTGTGTGTGTGTGTGTGTGTGTGTGTGTGTGTGTGTGTGTGTGTGTGTGTGTGTGTGTGTGTGTGTGCGCGCGCTAATATGCACATGCTGGAACAGGATCACACACACAAACTACCTAATTTGTTCAAATAAATACAAGGGATGCTAACAGATATTATTTTCTCCAGCACATGATTGTTTACTCGGAATGTACAAAGTAATGTAGATATGTTTTGCTTTCCACCCATGGAAGTATCAAAACATGCTGAAAATGCATTGTACATATACAATCAAATCAGTTCCAATGATTATTTCTTTGAAAACTTTGCTTGCATCATTGATGGATTTCTAAGTGTTAGTTGTAGCACACAAAGGATACAATAAAAGGCCTGTCACACTATGTAATAAGACTTCTTTCATTTCTGCTTTCTCTGTATTTCCACATGGATTTCAGCAGCCTATATTAGTCTTTCTTCACTTACAAACCTCAGCACTGCAAATTCATCTGTGTTTCATTTAGAGCTCATATCTGCTTTGAAGCTGAAGGCCAGCCACTTTAGGTAAACCCTTTTATCAGGATCTTGTCCATTCATTCCCTATGCTTTTACCTTCCAAGAACTTTTGCTTCGATAAGCTGTACATAAAACCTGGCTGTGCATGTGTACATGTGTATATACATAAATATATAAATATATATAGATGGAGAGAGAGAGAAAGGTGACTCACAGGGGGATAGATGTGTATGCGTTTGCATACATTCTTTTGTTTTTCTGCTTTTTCACTTCAAAATGCACATAAACCTTGCAATTATAAGTTCTCCAGTGGCCAAGAAAACCTGGAACTTATTTTCACTGAATTTTGTAAATCGAATGCTATGCTCAGTTCATTTCCTTCGAGGAAACACAACCAAGGGATGTAATTAGTCATCCTTTAGTCACACAGTCTTGCATTGTTTACCCAAAACAAATTAAGAATGTGCGGCCTCAATCCATGGAGAAAACTGACAATTTTTTCAATACTTTCGGACATCTTTCTCTTAAAACAGATTTGCTTTAAAATTCAAGAAAAGGACGCATCTTTTTTAAAGTTAATATCCAGTTAAAATCCTGCTGAAAATCCACATGCAGTTTCCTGTATCCTTACAAGATAAAGCCATAAACTACAGTGTTGTAATGCCTGAAAACACTATCATGTTTTCACACTAGTGTTTTTGAATTTAGCAGTCAGGGAGTTTATAAGCTTAATTTTAGATGAAGGTCAAACGGCTGGACTGGATATATTTATGTTTTTTAATTTAGCTCACACAATTCAATGTGCTTTAGGATGTGATTTAAACTAAATTATTATTGTCAATGAAAATATTTTATTTCTTTCCACTGAATTTAATTCTTAAAATCACAAGTCAACATTCTAGCTAAAGTTTTCAATAAAAAACATTCTTAGTAGAAGAAATAAGCAATATGCATTTTAAGCTTGTGTTCCGACTGAATGAGTCAAGGTGGCATGTATATGGATAACTGTCAGTCACAAGGGTGGTAGCATTGTTGCCTCACAGCTGTAGATTTTCTGGTTTGATTCTTGGCTGGGGTGCCTTTTGTGTGGAGTCTGCATGTCATCCTTGTGTTTGTGTGGATTTGCTCTGGTGTCCTGCCATTTTACAAAGACATGTGTCTAGTATTTCTCCCTGGGCCTCTGCTGAAAATTGTTTTTGTTCTGTCAGAAGTAAAACTGACAGGCATTTGAATTTCAGACTTCATATTCTTCAGAAAATACATAGTAACACAACCTTTTACTCTAGCAATTTTCTAAGTTTATAAGATGAATATTTGAAATTTGTCCTTATTTTTGGGACTGTATTACCCCATTATTGGCTTTGTCCAGGTTTTTTGTGCTAAGGTTGACAGCTATAGCAAGAACTGAATTCACTGAATATGTTTGAGGACTGTATTCCCTCATTGCTGGGTTTGTCCAGGTGTTTTGTTCTAAGAGGTTGACAGCTATGGTGAGAACTGAATTCATTAAATGATAGCCATTTAAGTTTCAGTCTTCCGCTCTTTCACAAAGCAGCTGATTTGGCATAGTGGTATGTTGCTCTGACTCTTTTGCACAGGGACATTGGTACTAAAATGTATGGTGGTAACACAGTATTTTATTCTAGCAACTTTCCAAGATTATACAAGCAATGTTTAATGTGTTCCTGTTTTTTGGGCTTTTGACCCCCCAAATAAATTTGGCTTTTTCCAGATTTCTTGTGCTGCGAAGTTGAGATGCAGTTGAGTATTGAGTAGATTTTGCAAGGAGCTGAGAGCTGCAGGAGAAGAGAAGTTTAGTGCTGCATATGCTAAGTCAACTTGCATTGTTAATAGCACAACAGGTTGTGTACTTGCTTTTGATGCAGAAGGTTGTTGGTTCTACTCCCACAAGGGGTGAATGCTGCCGTACTGAAAAAAGTTAAGAAACTAGCTATGAGCCTGTTATCTGTTTGCCATCCATTTCCTATTGCAATATTACTAGCTTATCATTTTTAATGTAATATAGGCAATTTATTCCTCAGGGGCATCAGACACTTTATTTTTCGATCAAACCATGAAATATAAAGGTGTTTGCTAGCAGCAACCTATTCATTAGTTACAGATTTATTTAATGTGGAATTATTTAGATGACTTTTTTACTTCTTCAGAGATTGTGCATATTTACTGATAATGGTGGACTGTAGAATTGTGCACATTACTGATAATGGTGGACTGTAAAATTGTGCATATTTACTGATAATAGTGGACTGTAGAAGTTTGAGTAGACTTTATGATGGAAATGTTCTGAACTGGGCAGTTTTGTCATTATGGGTGCATGCGTTTTGTTTCATTGCTTACTGGAAAAATGTTCAAAACATTTAAAACGCCCTCTAACAACTGTACTGTATTGTATAAGGAATATAAATTTAGTACAGTGAGGAAGGTGTATCAAAGAGCACATATATGTTTCATATGCAAGGGGCCTATGATTTGAAAACAGCCCAAAATGAATCTTTATCTGCCACTGGCAAAATTTATTTTCTTTGAATGTGGGTTTCAATGCTGTTTCAATGAATGTGAGTTTCAAGGGCAGAGAAGTTTTAATGCTAAGTCTGTTTTTCATTGTGAGACTGCATTGCTTTGTTTAGCAGATGTCTTAGTGTTTGTGCTGTAAAATACAAAATAAAACTTACAAAATAAAACTTTCAAATGAAGTCTAACTCATCATAGAAGTAAAGCAGTATGCACATTAGTGTTTATGGTAAATGGAGTGAAATAGCCAAGTAATGGATCATTGGAATGGCTGCAGAGGCTCCATTCAACCATGATTTTGTCAGGGGGGAAGGGCAGCAAACTGAGACAGGCCCAGCTGAACTATACCTCCCAACTGTCCAGATTTTCAAAGAATGAATAGATTTTTGCTTCTTATTTTTGGTTTGTTCTTCATACAATTTGTAGTTTTCTGGCAAATCATTTAGGAATTAAGTCACTAAATAATGATACACTGAGTTTCAGACTTCATAACCTTCAGAAAAATGCATGCTAAAGTAAGAACTGTTATTCTATCAACTGTCTCAATTTATACAAGAGCAATTTTTAGTACTGTTTATATGTTCCCCCAATATATTTGGCCTTGTTCAGATTTACTGCATTAACAGGTTGAGATGTCCATGCAAATAAATTGTTTTATAGAATTAGGCATAGCCAACTTGTCAACTGTCCCCGATTTTGGCTCAAAATGTTGCTCTTCCCCCTAATAATCCCTCCGCAAAATAGCAATTATGGAAGAAAACATGGAGGGTTTACAATTAAGAAATAACTATAATAATCAAAGTTATAGATTACTTGAAATGCATGTAGATTATTTTATTTTGTCAGCTGCTCAAGTTAGCAGTATTAATACTAAAGTGTCCCTTCTTTGACAGGTTCCCAGCTGTATTGTGTGGCTATTTCATATTTTTGCATCACATTTTTGGTCCATTTTTCATAAAATTGTGTGTTTTGGCAAATTAGTGACAAATCATTAAAGACTGAAGTTAGAAAATAATGACAGACATTTGAGTTTCAGATTTTATACCCTTCAGAAAATTCATACTAAGACCTATTCTATTATCTTTCTAAGTTTATTAGAGCAATATTTAAAAATTGTCCTTATTTTTGGGCCTTTGTCCCACTTCTGTGTATGGTTTTGTCCAGATTTCTTGCTCTGAGGTTGAGAGGTATGACAAATGTGTCAGGGCCATCACAGTCAGCCAGAGACATTTCAAATTGTGACATACTTGTTGCACCCCACTCCTCCATGTAGTGACTCTGGATGTGTCCAAGCAAGGCAAGGAGTAGTTATGCAGTGTAAATGTGCAGTGTGTCCCCCCATCCAAGGTAGACACAAGTACTACAGTGGCTTTTCATCTGTCCTTGATTTTGCAGAATGGTCTGGTTTCTGTCATATTTTTGTACTGTTGATTTATGCTTATTACTCAAACTGCCTGTTGCTCTGTGTTTAAGTAGGAATACTTTAATGACCATCAGGTAAGCTTGTCTGAGATCGTAATATGCAAGTAAGCTTTAATAAGCATACTGTTAAAGAATTGCCAACATTGAAAGCCTTTCTGTTGTTGCCATGCAGAGAATACTTAACTTGATAATGTATAAGCCTTGGGTATTGAAGGACAGGATTACATTCTTTTAAAAAGCTCACACTTGTTGGAGACTTCCAGTCATCTCTACAGGCTTTACCCGTAAATTAAACAGAATGCCAATCATGTGTGGTCCATAACCTGTACAGTAATCCTTTAAGCAATGTATCTTGAGCTTGTTTCTTGCTTGCTTTTCATTTTTTACTTTGATCATGTTTTCCCCATGAAACAAGTAGATAGTTGTCAGGCAGCAGGTCTATTTTGGATAAGAAACATTTTTACAAGTGGGGGCATCACAGAGATTTCTGCTTTCAGCATGTTACTTGGTACTTTAATAAAGCTGAATATAAATTATAATTAGAACTGCAGTGCAAGGAGAAGTGGTTTGAGTTGAGTGCTGCTTGTTTTTCTTATACTTGATTTTGACTGGCATTCCAGTAATGTATTTAAAAAGTAATTTATTTTTTGATGCCTCACAACCTTTTGTTTCCATCTAGATATTAAGTAAGCTGTCATGCAGCCAATGCATTGAAATATTTTTATTCTTATACACTTATTTTTGTCTTAATTGGACTCTCATAATGATGGTTTGGCACCCAGGGCAGCGTATTTAATTAAAGTTAGTTTTTGTGGTTTTGAGCATAGCTCCTCCCCTTTCTAGTTGGCCACACCCCTTCCACTTGACCCCCACCCATTCAGCTGTCTCCTGCAGCCCCCCTTTGATTTGAAGTCACCAGCCGACACTGCCTAAAACAGACCTTTGATACAGAATGAAATACCTCATCACTATACAAAAATAAAATAATGATTACATTTATTTAAACTTCATCTCCAAACTCTTTAATAGTAGCCCTACAACCCTAAGACAGATGCGTAACCTTTGTTACTTCAAATCCTTCCTAAAATCCTTCTTATGTGACTCTTGAATCTGGTTCATCATGTCTTCCCAAGATGGCCTTCACTAAATTCACATTGTGATCCACACCAAAGGAAATCTGTTTATATCATAGTGTGTGTAAGATACTGTGCATATTAATCAATGTGGAAATATTTACTAGTGATCGGTTGCTCACATAATAGCTAAAAGTAGTGCAGATAACTGTAGCGCAATGCTGATTATAATAAGGTAAATGTAATTAGCATTAGCCATAGGTAAAAGGTATCACATATCCTTTTTTCCTGTTGTACTGTATTTATACAAAACTGCTCTGTCTTTACTGCCATACCCAAGCATGAATGATTCATGAAATATGGGACATTCACAAGAGTGAACATCAAAAGCGTGATCACTTCAGAGCAACTCTAAAGGGATTTAAAATATGAAAAACTAACATTATTTTTATTTATTTTTTGCAGGGGAACAAGCCCCCCTGCACTCCCCAAACCCTGATAATTATATATACTAACTCCAAGATCACGTAACAGTGGGGTAAGGGCAAATTCCCTTACCCCAATGCAACATAATCCCATGCAAAGGGCTCTCTGCAAAAACTCCATTTAAAAGAACATTAGCTCCCATGAGCGTTTATCTTTTTTGACAGCAGGAAAAAGTGTTTGTTCATGTGAATGTTCACTCTACTCAACTACAACCCCTGGCACATGTTGTTGATTGATGTTTCTATGTTACTCATCCCTGTATCATTACTTACTGTTTTGTTACTAATCAGTATTATACCAATGCTCCTGCATCCATTTTAAACTGATTTACTGTTTTAGTTCTTATTACTGATAATGATTTATCTTTATCCTGTGACCTATGGAGCTGTTATTACTGCTCAGTAATATGGTGCAGTTGCTACAGCACCCATTTATTGTCTGTTCTCCTAAATCTCTTACCTCCTACTATGAATTGATTCAGTCAGTCATACTTATCCATTCTGAGTATGATGTTTATTATTCTTGATGACATTGTTCATCATTGCTGATGACGATGTTTATTACTCTGTATACAGCAAAACTTTTCTCACAGGGCCTCCACCAAAAAGGGGGCCACTAATACCCAGTTAGATTTTCCTGCTAAACAAATAAAAATAAATACATTAACTTTTCTAACCTCTCTCACATTTGTAAAGTGTGCTGTCATGCTTTAAACAGGATATTTTCTTCTTCACGTTCCTATTCTACTACATCCAGCAATATAACTAATAATCAATAGGTAACTACCTGGCAAATGACCCCAGGAGACCTTTCTAGCTGAACAATGCTTCCCAAGTTAAGAATTGAACCCTGTACCTTTTCTCCGTGAGGTAAGAATCTTAACTATTAAGCCAACCCTGACACAAATTATGTTTCTCCAGATGGAACTTGAACCTACAGTCTACGACTTAAGAGACCAATACCTTATTCATTATCCCACTGGGAAACAT
This sequence comes from Protopterus annectens, assembly GCF_019279795.1. Lineage (NCBI taxonomy): Eukaryota > Metazoa > Chordata > Ceratodontiformes > Protopteridae > Protopterus > Protopterus annectens. The sequence continues at coordinate 1,838,061,244 of NC_056741.1, forward strand.
ACTATATAGTAAATCAAATGGGATGAATACTGTTGAAGACTGCAGGACTTACCTTTCATAAAAAAGAGGTATGGAAGTAACTGATCCCAACTCTTACCATCTTGTTCTATGACTTTCTTTTGCATAGACTTCAGAATTTATTAAAGCATTCCACTAACCCATAAGTTTGATAGCTGTACATTGAATTTCTTAAATGTGTTACTTTAAAATGTTGCCAAGAAACATAAATGGGATTGTCTGGACAATGAGCATTTCTTTGAGAAGCACTACCTTATAGAAAAAGTAACAGCAGAAAGGACCAAAAATAGGGACAGATTTTAAATATTGTTTTTATAAACTTAGAAAGTTGCTAGAATAACAAAATGTGTCTTAGCATGGATTTTTTCTAATGGATATGAAGTCAGAAACACAAATGTATGTCATTATTTAGTGACTTCAGTCCTCTGATCATCCCAGTGATTTGCCAAAAAAAACACAAATTTTATGAGGAACAGAAAAAAAAAAGGCAAATATCTGGACATGCTGCGAAAATCTGTACAGCTGAGAGGTATGCGTGTTTTGACATAGGACTCTATTCTGGTTTTCTTTATTTACCATGTGAGTTTGTTACTGAGGGTGTCTCTGTGTTCATCCTCATCTTTATTATAGGACTCCATATCATGCATGCAGTATATGTTTTTCCCTTTTAGTTTCTGCACTATTTTCACTAAGTTAACAACTAGGATCTCCTGATAACACATAGGTTCTTGTATTTCTTCCAGCCAAAACCAGATGTTAGTTCTTTTTGAATTCTATGTTGTTTATGAAGGCTGTGTACTTTTTACAGTGTGTCAGATTGCTGTTGCCTCCCCATCCTAGTAAGACTGGAGAAGCTCTAACGTCTTCCATATTTGTCTTTACCATGCCTAAATCAAAGCTGCTCAGAGCTCAGATGCATACCTGTAAAGGTGTGTTTTATCTCAAACCTCTTACCCATAGTTGCAAGGGTTTTTGTTCTACTTTTCCATATTATCCAAGTATGTTGTACCATCATGTCCAAAAGGTGTGCTGCCCAATAAGGTGAACTTAAAAATGTCACCTTGACATCTTTAACATAATCAGGTAACTTGAGTCAGGTGTGATGATACTCAACAGTGTCAGCAGTTGCCAGTCATGCCAAATCCTCAGCATATTGAATGTCAGTGTCATGGTGCTATTCAGTATCAAGGAAGGATTTGCCATCTTCTGTTCAAACAATCTTTCTGGCAGCTGATTCAGTGTCTGTTACATCTCACCAGCCAACCCTCAGTGGAATGTAATCATATGAGATATTGTTCATAACATTCAGACTGAATATATAGGATACCTAAACTTGCTTTTCAAATCCATCCATTGCCCTAGACTCTTGATCTAGGGGTGGGGCTCTTTTAAGGTCCGCTACCACTACGGATCAGTTAGGTTTGGGGTAGGCATCTCCAACCCATAGTTCCAATCCATAGAGAATCACAGAATTCTGTCTGGTTTCTTATTAATAAGTGACAAGAGTATTCTGTTTGTCCCGTGCCATATTGGTAAACTAATTTAAAATTTGATCTAGTGGGGGAAGCACCAGAGAAGATACATGGGAATCCTGAAGGCCTCCTGCAAAGTCTTCTGTGACTGGACCATAATCTGGATTTCCCTGAATTTGGAATTTGGGCTAATTGGAAAGGAAAGAAAAATATTCTTTCTCCTCCTTATAGTTGACATCAGAACTGTGTAACTTGATTAGTGAGTAGTTGAAGGGCTTCCTTCTACACGTTTTTCCTGCCTGTTCTGTATTGTTTTTTCTTAATGTCTGGGACACACTATGCCTAAGACCTGCAGACCCCCTGACCTACTGCTGGACAAGCAGGACAGCAATGGGCCCATGCAGAGAAATGACTGCAGTTAGTGTGAAGACTGATGTCAGCACTGGGGCAGGTGCCAAAAGGGGCACACATGCAGAACTGTCTACAGTGATTGTACTGAAGTTAGTGCTAATGCATGCTTAATGCCAAGGACATCTAAGTTGACAACCAAAAGGCCAACCCCCATCAACCATGGCATTGACACCAAAAAGTTTGGCTTCAAGCTCAGTCTTGAAAGACTAGCTTCTGGCACTGGACCAAAGAAATCCGTCAGTGCCAGCAGCAATGATGCTAAAGGCATCAGTTCTGATGGTTATTAATGCCAACAACAGCACTGCTGACACAGGGGTAGCAAGCCTGAAAGTGTGCGCACTGTTGACATCAACAGGCCTATGGATGTTGACAGTTATACTATATGTATTGATGCTGGTATCCTTGGTACCGGACATAATATTATTGGCATTAATGAAAAAAGCCTGGAAGAGATGGCGCAGAAATAAAACATGGAAAACAGGCCTCTATCTGTTCCAAACCAGGGGAGATTAAGGCTGCAGAATTTTTTTTTAATTAAATCTTAGTAAATGCTTTCAGAAACATTACTGGAAGAGACACAGAACTGGACTTGTAGAGTTCAATTTGAGACCCTTCTAGTTGGTCAGTCAGAGAAATCTGATTAGATGATGTAACCAAATTAACAGTGGGCTTTAAAAGCCACACCTGTCAATGTAACTGCAGTAACCATATCATAAGACTTGTGGTATTTTGGACTGAAATATGCATTGGTGGTAAAAAGGTGTCTGCCCTGGCTGACAGCATTTTCTCCATCAATCGTTGAAGAAGTTGGAATTAAAAGGATGACAAATCTCATGCTTATTGAAATGATGCTGCTCTTGAAGAAAACACTCATGCCTGTCCTGTACATGATGCTTATTTCCCCCCTTGCTTCTCTAAATAAATCATGTATCACGAAGCAGTACCTAATGCATACCTCTTAAACATCTCTGATTTTATTGAACATCCCTGATTTTCCTTCATATTTTTGCCCTATCGCTTGTAACATTTTTGGTTTTCTGGTAAATTACTACAAATTACAGCCAGTCAGTAATACCAGACATTAGAATTTCATATGTATTATTCAGGAAAATGCATTCACATGTAAAAACTGATGTTCTTCTAAGTGAATTACAGTAATATTTAAAATGTGTCCCTGATATTGGGCCTTTGCCATCCCCAACTACTTTTGGCTTTATTCAGAATTTTTGAACAGAGAAGGTGAGAGGCATAACCTTGGACATCCTGAGGAGAACAGGGTAAGGGAAACAGGGGTAGGTCATAAAAAAAACCTTCCGGCATGCAGCAGGATGGGAAGCCAGAATGCCCTGATCTCATCTTCTTTTCTGACCCTTATCATAAGGTCATGGGGTCAGGATGGGTCAGTATTCCTGGCAAACAAGGAAGGGCACCAGGATTCCCTGATAGTCAGCTGCAGGAAGAAGGGGGAAATACACTGGAAACATGCTTCTGAGTGACATAACAGGAACCATTTGAGCTAAATTCAGTAACAGTACTCTGCTGTGTACATTCAGGACCTTCTCACTCCTGGTAGCATTAATATGAAATGCAATTTCACACAATAGCAATACCCTGTCTAGCTAATAATTTTCAAGACAGCCTTAAAGTCACACCTCAAAGGTGAAACCTCCTGTAAATGTGTGAGCTTGGTTATATGTAAATCATATAACCAAATGCATTTGTTGCAGGAAGATTTTTATAGTAAAAGTCTGTTGCATCATACACAGCTGAGAGTACTGAAAAGGTTAAGAATTTTTAAGTTATACCATTGCATGTTGGACTTGACATTAGGATTTTCAATACAAAGGTGCGTAATTTACTTCAAACCTTTACTAATACAGTAACATTTGATGTGTATAATCTATTTGTGTTTGTTACATAGCCAAGTCTTGGCTGAAACAGGGCTACACAATCCCTAGCATTTCCCTTTACAAACAAATAAAACAGTCACAAGAATCATTATTTACTTTGTTTTACTGCAGTACTTTATTCATACACCAATACTTTGTAATTAGAAGATTATGTATAAGGCAAATCCTTTGTAGGTGCAATGACAGACAGAAAGCTGTAATTATACAGTGGGATTTTGTATATTTGTAATAATGACAAACACGATAAACTAGTAAATACAGTTTTTAACATTTGAATTTCATTAGGTGAGGTATGATAAGGTATCCTGTGTTATCAAAACATAAAAACTTAATGTTTGTTCTAAAATTAAATTAGCAAGTGATATCTCATAGTAATGTAGGCTCCCATACCTGGGCTTGATGTATGTGGATCATGACCTCCAGTTTCGTCACTTTCTGCAGCTCTAGAAGAGCCATCCAAGTTTTCTTCTGATTCTGAAAAGTCACTTGCTGACTCGGTCGGTGCTGGAAGTACATAAGATAAAACTGATCATCTAGATATCAACACTTAATTGTTTTCAGTACTCCAAAACTTTTACAAATAACTAACCTCCATATCTCTCTCTCTTTCTCTCTCTCAAAAATAGTTTAACAAACTGCAGGCATAATAGTACTTAAGAACAAGTGATTAAATAAAATATGTCATGAAACATATCCCTAGCAACAGTGTTGTAGGTTTTATAATTTTTTTTTTGAACAAGAAACATGTTTATTAAATTATCATGAATGACACAGGCAATCTTACATTTATATAAATGAAAAGAAATCATGCAGACACAATCTCACTTGCAAACATTATACATTACAAACCATGACAACAGAACTGTAGCTACAAACATCATACATCACTTATATCCAGTCATTGTCAGTCAACCATTACATAGCTAATTCATATCTTGGCTTCTTTTAAAGCTCATTCCTCCTCTGCATGTATCAATCCCACAATTCCATTTTCCCTATGTAATTTGTTCCTTCCCTTTTCTAAAGATCATGATTCCAGTTTTTTTATCTCTGTTACTATCGTCATTACTTCTAGTAAAGTTGGTTTAGACTTTGATTTCCATTTTTCTAGTAATTGCTTTTTTGGCTGCCATCATAATTTGACTCATCAAGACCTTACTATGTCTAGGCAATTCCGATTCTGTATCATAGTTCAAAAAAATAATTTCCTTAGTTACACCAATTTGCTAACCCAACATCTCTGACAGAGCAGTCTGCAGGAAGTCTTTAAAATCTGCCATCTCATTACACTCCAAAAAAATGTTCCTAGTTACCTCTTTCTTCCCCATCACACCTCCAGCATTTGCTGCCTACCTGAGGAAAAATTCTTTGGAGTCTACTTGGGGTATAAAAATAGCAATGTAAGCACTTCCAAGTAAATATCCTAAATCTTATAGACTTTATTGCTTATTTAGGGGCACACATATATCCCCTCATTGTTTCTTTGTGAATTACTTATCCAATCTCTCTTCTCAATCATTTTTAACCCCCTCTGATTGATTCTTATCATTATCGTGCAATGTGTTATATGCTCTACCAATTATTTCTTTCTTAACGTCAACTCCTGTTCTAGATTCTACTAAAAACTGTACCAGTGTTGCTCTTTCATTTAGGAACCCCCCGTTACTTTCTTTTTGCCTATACTCTGATATCAGTCCTTGATAGGGAAGGCAGTCTCTAACCTGCAGTCCAAATAAGTTCTTGGCATTTTCCTATTCTGTTACCTTTCCCTCTCTAGTTATTTGCTCCCCATACCTTGGTTCCTTTGCCAGCTTTCTCCAATAAATTCCAGCCCCCTCTTGCCTATTCCCTGTATCCCTAATTGCAATCATCCCTATCAACAGAATCTCCTTTCTCCATCCTGTGTTTGATTAGTTCATAGAATACTTTTGCTACTTTATGAATGGAATATTTTGTATGCTTATTCTTGTTCTCCTTAAAGGTCTGCATCCAAAATCCCAGTCTCTCCTTGTTTCTTGAGCTTCCCCCTGTTTCATCATCATCTCTTTCCACTTTGAATTATAGTTTTCTGCATGTGATATGTTTAGGAGCCTTAATTGTGTTGGTCTGAAATACCCCTTCAAACTGGGTAATCCCAATCCACCCTGTTCTATTGGAAGAATAAGTTTATCCCACTTAACTCTTGCCATCTTCCCCTCCCAGATAAAATCATTTGGCCTTTTATTAATTGCTATCCACAACTTCTCCTCTGGTTGATAAACATATGCCTGACCTGTGTATAAGACTAAAGGGACTAAAATAATTTTATCTACTTGCATCTTACTATCAATATCCACATAACAGTGCTTCCATTTTTTTCAGTTTTTGTATTATCTTTTGTTTAGTCTCTTCCCACATATCCTTAGCTACACACAGGAATCATTTTAATCCATACTCCTAAATGCTTTATTGCTGAACCAGTTCATATGTTGGTGCATACTTTACTGCTATTTCCTTTGTTTCAGCTTCATTAATTGTGTATCCCTAAAACTGTTGAAACTGTCTCAGTATGTTCCACAGCAATGTAATGTCCCTTTCTGGTTTTGTCAGGTATAAAATAATGTCATCTGCAAACAGAGCCAGCTTTTCTTGACTACCATACCAATTATATCCTTTAATTTCTGAGTCCTTTATTTTCTTTGACAGTGTTATAAGTTCATAGCTAAGTACTAGGCTAGCTGTCCTTGTGGGTCATTTTAAACCTATCCATTTTCCTTTTAGTGTTTGAATTAACCACTCCCATTTGGCTATAGATTGGCTTTACCCACCCCATGGTCAATAATTATATATATATTACCCATAGTGAGAATAACTAGGATTATACCATAAGTAATTCTGGGCGACCCATGCCTAGGATAAAGCATTTAGGAGCTGCCTCTGTTCATTAGTAGCACATGGCATAGTCCTGGGGTAAAAGTTTTGTTTCCCACCCATAGATCCAAGTTGAACTTGCATATGGACAGGGATGAGCTGTGTTCTGTACGGAAGGAAGTCTGTTCTAGGGCAGTGCTATCCTCTGTGAGATCTAGCTGTCCCTCCAAACCATTCTGTTAATGTAGCAGAAGATTTAGAGACCTAGACTAAGTATTTCTGATGTCATTTCACTTATGTTGCACATAGGATCATAGAAGGCTACTAGGCTAATGGCCATGAGGCCCTTAAAAGCCTAGCCAAGACTTTATCCCCTAAAAAAGAAACCTCAGTTAGCACCTGTCACCCCTGTCAATGAGTGACATAGGTGGAACCCCTGGGACAAATCTGTGGTTTCCCATCCACTCATCAAGGTTGCACTTGAAGAGGGTCAGCGAGATACTCTGTTGACGTGTATGGGATGTCTATTCCAGAGACAGGACAGCCTCTGGGAGACAAACCTGTCTCTCCAACAGGTTTTGTTGATGTCACATATTAGATTTAGACCTTTTGAGCAGGTAATGCATGAGGAGTTAGACTTACTGATATGGAGCATCTCTAGTAGGACAGGGTCTGAGATTGCCTTGTAGGTGAGACACAGATCACCTCTGAGCAATCTTTATGATACCGAGTATAGTGATAGTGATTTCAGCTTGTCCACATAGGACAGATGTTGGAGGCCATGGATTCTCTTTGTGAGGAATTCTGTTGCCTTTCCAGTTGGTACAGGTGTTTGGAGACTACATAACAAATGGGGCATTATACTCGATCATTGGCCTAATGAGGGAGGAGTACAGAGAGGTAATAACTACCTTTTTTCTAAATGCAATCCCTTTACTTATGAGATGAACCAAGTAAAAGGCTTTTCTGACCACTGCTCATCATGACGGTTGAATGTGAGATTGTTGTTAACCTGAGTACCCAAGTCTCTCACTGCAGGTTGTGTGCTAAAGGGGTTGCCACTGATGTGGTAATCAGTAGGGGCCAAGTTATTGCAGAGTGGTATGATAATATATTTTTTGCATTTAACTTAAGGCCATGACTTTGGCACCAGTCATTTCTTGCTGTGAGACCTTCTTGCAGTATGTTAACATCATTTGGGGAGTCAATGACAGCACCCAAATTACAGTCATCCACAAACTTGGTCAACCACAGGCCTTTTGTCTTTGCCTGGACCTCTGAGAAGTAGACACCAAACAGTAGGGGTCACAGAACAGATCTCTGGGGAACACCACTAGTGACAGGTCTGCTGTCAGAGGTGGAGGTGCCTATTATGACATTGTGGGTCCTGTCAGTGAGCCACTTGGCCACACACCTGATAAGATAGGGATTTACACCAAGTTGTGTTAACTTTTCCATGATGCCTGAGTAGGAGATTGTGTCAAAGGCCTTGGCCAAGTCAATGTAAGCTGTATGTACTGATTTTCCCTCATCCAGGGGCATGGTAACAGTCTCAAAGAAGTCAACCAGGTTCAACAGGCAAGATCTGCTCTTGATGAATCCAAACTGGGTGGGGTCAAGTGCTTGGAGATTGTCTATGTCCTTGTTTATGAGACCCATAGTAATATGCTCCATGGCTTTACAGATCAGGCTTGTCAAGTTAATGGGGTGATAGTTTCCAGAGTCAGCAGTGGCACCACCTTTGTACAAAAGGATGACAATGGCAGTTCTCCACTCTGCTGGAATGAAGCCTGTACTTAGGCTGTTGTTGAATAGGGTGCTCAATGGTGAAGCTAGTTCTTACTGGAGATGGTGCAGAATACAGCCTGGGATACTATCAGGTCCCATGGAAGCTGTGTTCTTGCCTTGGATAGGACCCTTAACACTTGATCTATGGAGATGACACATAAAATAATTCAGTAGTACAGTTCTGACATAACAGAAAAACACTTAGTCTAATCTTTTCTAATTCCTAGCTATTGCTACAAGAAAACATTATTCTAAAGTAACTCACGTACATAGAGCATAAGGCAGTGCTGAGTTGAATACTCAGACAAAAATGCTTACAGTCTCTCTCTGAGCAATAGTTTTTAAAATCACTAACAGACATTTCTGCTGGGCCCTCCCAGATTACATCATTTTGACACTTAGGTTTCCCAGTATACACATTACATCAGTTTGGCACTTAGCCTGGGGTTCCCAGGCCAACAATCTACATTATTTAGCAAGCTAACACCTGCTCAGGAAGCTACAACAATAAAAGACATTTCACATGTACACTCTAGTAATTATTCCTTAAGTTAAAACAATAGAAAGAATGTGCTAGCCCAGACAGACTGACTCCAAGCTCTACAGATCAAAGGATAGATTTGAAATCATTTTAATTTCAAAGAACAGATGTGAAATGCTTGACTTAGTTTTTTTACAGCAAATGGCAATGTTGCTACAATCTTGAAGTTCAACCTTTTACAGTATTTTCTTTCATTTAAGAAACAAGCCTGTATTCTATATTTATATTTACAAATGCCAGAATTATGTATCACATTCTATTTGACTAGGCTGGCAGCCTTCAGCCATCTCTACCAGTCTTCACCCCCAGAGAACTCAAGCTAGTATTGGGGATGTCGAATGGGCCTTTGGGGGGGACAGGGGGTGACGTTTGCACTGAACCTATCTGCTAGCAGGTTGACTAAGTCAAAAGGATCAGTGTAAGTGATACCGTTAAGTACTAATTTGGAAAAAACATGGGCTTTGCCACTGAGGTTTCTGATGTAACAGGTTTTAGTTCTGTTGGGTATGGCTGAGTTCATGCAATTGTACAAGTGCTTGTATACTGCATTGGTGTACTGTTCAGCATAGTTGCCTGGATCCTGTGGGGGGGGGGTGGTGTTCTGAAGCTACTGATACCCTCCCATAGGAGGTTGTAGTCAGCTTTTGAGATGTTTTTTAGCCTGGTTATGGCTGAGGGGGTTGGGTGGGATAGAAACTTTGAATGAGACTGACTGACTGATCTGATCTCACCAGGGTAGAACATACTATGGGAGTGGTGCAGCAGTCACCCATGTTGGTGAGAACCAAGTCCAGAATGTTATCTTCCCTTCCGGGAGATTAGACAAGCTGGTCTAGTGCAGTAGAACTGATGAAGTCAAGGAATCATAGGGTGAGCGCATTAGTACAGGAATATTTCACCCAGTCTGTGGTGTGGTAGTGAAAGTCACCAAGGATCAGGGTGATGGAGTTGAGTAGGTCCAGGTAGGAGGAGTGGGTGTCCTGAGTCATGGAGGGGGGTCTATAGCTGGCTATAACTTGGATGGGTGTCTTGCCAACTGTCAGTTGCACCTGAAGTAGTTCCAGTGCATCATGCTGGCAAAGCAGTCTGGATTTGTGCCTATCCTTTAAGAAGATAGACACTCCAACACCCTTAGTCTTCCTGACTTCATTTTGGGGTCAGAATGTGTGGAATGAGGTATAGTCTTGATAAGACAGGGGTCCTTTCCGCGGCCCTGAACCAAGTTTTCCGTGACCATACAGACATTGCAGTGAGTGAGGCAAGCAATATCGAATTAAAATGCCTTTCTCAAGTTCAAGGGCTTGCTGTACTCACTAATGACAAATATTGACTTACAATAACTAAAAGCCATATTAAAATAGGCCTCAAAACCTAGATCAAATTGTTTAAGCAGACAGTGGAAGAGCAAACTCCAGAAGACTAATTGTATTGTGTCCACCAAAAACAGATAGACCTCTGCTGTAGCGGACACCAATGAAAGGTCCAAGAATACAGAAATATACAGTTGAAGTTTCTCCACAGTTAGAACAGAAGAAAGATTCTTGTCTCCATGGCAAAATGGACATGAAGACTGCACTTTGTAATTGAACCAGTGAAAGAGCTCATTGTTTTGTGCTTCATATTTTGTAATTTTTATAAAAGGAACTTAAGACAGCAGTTGTACGACAGGACTGGGGAAAGTAGTAAAGCTGTACTGCTCCACAAATGTATGAAAAATACACTGACAGGATCTATGTCAAACTACTGAAGATAGTTTTTCAGAATTTAAATGATCTGAAAACTACTTGGTAAAATGGCTTCTCATTTCTTTGAGAGCCACAATCCCCTTATGAACAATGCAGAGAGCTTTGCCCTGTATCCCATACTTTAATAAACTATGAGGCCAGTACACCTAAGCCAAAGGACAAAAGACAGACCAAAGTGACATGCATCATTGAATGTGTACTTCAGTGAAATGCTATTATTTGAGGATCTTATTTCCAGTAACTGGTGCTCTCCAAAAGAAAGAAGCCGTAAACCAGTAACCGTCATATGGGTAGTGTGTAAAAGAAAGAAAAAACCTTCAAAGCAACAGATGGATTTGAATTTCCAGAATCAGATATGCCCCCTTGAGAACAGATGCATGGGTCTGTGCTGGCATTCTCAGACAAGTGACAAAACCTTTTAAAGTAAACTGGCCAGAATTACATTGTTTGTAATAAATATTTGCCCTATAATATTTGCCCCACAACTTCCACTGTAGACATGAATAGTTAAAAGAACCATGGTGTCTTCAACTAGACAGTTTCAGTCAGTGACATGCAAATGCACTACAATAAAATACTTTGAGACAGGAAGACAAGTTTACTATTGCTATTTACTTGCTGTGTTTGTATTGCATAAGACATGCAGTTTGACACCCATGCACAGACAAGCATCTTCACAACAGCATCATATATTTGCTCCCATTTGTCAGCTGTACAACCTTGTAGGAAAATGATATCATACATTTATGTATTAAAATGTTGTTATATCAGTAGTCATATAGTTGCAGCTTATCGTAAGATATAAAATGTAAAAAAAAATCCTAGTCCATCAGATGAAAATTATATAGCAGCACCTTAGGCATGCTTATAATAGTGTAAGAGCCTCTGTAGCCAGTAAAAGTATTTATATTTTCATAATCCTATCAATACATATCTTATAATTAATAAGGTACAAACTTTTATTTGAAAGACTATGCAAAAACAATAATTTAGAAAAAAAAATCTGTAAAGTTTTATATAGGAGTGAAAAAATGAATACGGTCTGTTCCAGCAAAAGTGTGTGAGGGTGGGGGCATTAGCTTATATACATTACTTAGAGGATAAACAAAATAATACCATAAAAGAATGATTACACCTGCACAAAAGTCTTGAAAATATATCAGCCATCACTCCCTAATTAAAAAAAAAAACTTTAAGTAAAATGTTATCATATAAAAAGATGTGTAGTATGATCCCCCAAAAATTAAATAACTAAATAAATTATATATATTTTTATATATAAATAAATATATATATTTTTTTCAAAAGTATTGCTCAATGATATGACATGATTCTTTGTAATAATTGTCCCCTTTTTAAATTTTTAAGTATTTGGATTTTTCTTATTAATATTCATGAACTGAAAACATTCTTTAGTAGTATTGGTTAAAGCTGAACCAATAGTAACTAGTATTGTATATTTAAACTTGATTTTGTGAATTGTTTCTTTGTTCTGAAGAAGTCAAACTTTTTGATGAGAGCGCTCAACATTTATTCTATTAAATTTATTCTGAGGACTCGCAACTTTGATGCTCTTATTGTTGGTTATAAAGTGTGAAGCGAATCAGGAGATTAAAATGTGAAAATGCCACTTCAATCAGGCAATGAAAATCCTATTGGCAAAAGCCAGTCAACTAAAGTTAGAAAAAAACAATATATGTGAAGGACCTGTGACTCTCCAGACTATCCAGAGCTCACCAGTTATAAGCCTGAGAGGAATAACCATTCCCAATAAAAAAAAAAAAAAAAATGAGCAATGCAATGATAGAAAGTAGCTTCTATAGTAGCATCCTAGCAGCATGTCAAAATCTTTTTAAAGTATGACAGACAGAGAATCCTCAGTGAGAGGAATGTGTTACATCAAAGGGGATCTATCTGGAAAGTAAGAAAATAATACACTCTAAGGGCTGGTAAAGTGAACTTTGAGTTGTCCTAAATGAAATTGGGCTTTTAAAAGAAATCACACATTAATAACCCATAAGGGACTGAGACGAGAAGTTAATGGAAAAAAGATGAATGCCCTGCTGTCTAACCACTGGTTAAGGGTTAATGCACTATCAAGTTATGCTAAGAAGATTATCATTGAGAGAAAAAATATTTCTACAACAAAAGAATATACCACCAGGTGACAACATAAACACCCTACAATCACTACTCCACTGAGTTTCCCACTCCCTCCCCCAAGAAACCATAGTATTAGGCGGTGTCAACATCGACTGGAACTCTATCCACTCCCCAACACCCACCCACCACATTAACCTATATAACTTCACCCAACTCATTCAAACACGCACATATATAGATAAGACCACCAAAAGAGAATCCATATTAGACTGGATCCTCACTAACCAGGCCAACACTGCCCACCATTTTGGTACACTACCCGATTCTCTCAGTGACTACAACCCAGCTCTCATCCTTTGACACAAACTTAAATGTAACAACCTGCACTCTCTGCCACAAATCCATTCCCACAAAAACTTCCCCTCAGACCAATTCATAGAAATCTTAAAATCCTGTAATTGGGCTCCCATCAAAACCCTCCCTCTGGGCAAGGCAGTTGAATACTTTAACTCCACATTCCTAAGGATCCTAGACCAACTAGCCCCAATCAAAGCAATATGGATATTCAGTAATCCTACACCCTGGTTACAGAAAACCACAAAGGCCTTACTAAAACAAAGGAACAAAGCATGGAAAATCTGGCAACTACACAAATCACCCACAACTAGACAAGCCTTTTCAGAACTTAGAAATAAGGCAAAAAAACAGGTTACGATTGACAAACAAAATCACTATATATTCTTACAAAGAAAATATAGTAACAACCCACAGAAACTGTGGGCTGCAGTGAACATCCTCCAACCCAGAAAAAACACCACACCACAGCCAAATATCGAAGGCAATAACCTTAATATAGCCTCCAACTTCAACAACTATTTCGCCTCCTCCATACTGAAACTTATAAATGATACAAACCCCACCACCAACCCCCAAAGCCCAATCAAACACCACCCCTTTTTCACTCAAACCAGTATCAATATCAACCATCCTAAAACTCCTAGCAAAACTAGAGCCAACTACCCTAGCTGCCAACAATCTCCCTGCCAAATACCTCCAACTTGCTTCAAGGGCCATTACTTACCCCATCGCACTACTAATAAACAGATCCATTACCGAACACTACATTCCATCCTTGTGGAAAACCTCATACATCACCCCCCTTCAAAAGGGTGGTCCCTCCACCAACCTCTCTAGCTACCAACCCATTGCAATCCTTTCACCCCTATCAAAAATTCTAGAAAGGTGTAGCCATTACCAACTCCTCACCCATCTATTCTCCAACAATCTGTTCACTAAAACGCAACACAGATTTCGACCAGCTCATAGTACAACCACTGCCATAATTAACTTCACCAACACCATAAACTCATACAGAAACCAAGGAAAACTTGTCTCCACCACCTTTATAGACCTATCCAAAGCATTAGATACAGTTTCCCACAATAAGCTGCTATTGTACCTCTCCAAACTCAACCTTGACAATTCCACTCTACAATGGTTCAATAACTACCTAGACAACCTCTCTCAATCTGTGAAATGGCTCAACTCCCTATCCCCCCTCTCCCCGTCAGATGTGGTGTACCACAAGGCTCAATCCTTGGCCCCTTTCTCTTCAACATCTTTACAAACCAACTCCACTTAGCAACCATAAAAGCCAATATAGTCCAATATGCAGATGACACTACCCTAATCTGCTATGCACCAAACATCCATCTTCTACAAATCCAAGCCCAAGAATCCTTCACAGAGACAGAAAACTGGCTAAATAATTCCCAACTGATACTGAACTCTAAAAAGACACAACTAATGCTATTCCACACAATAAAGACTAATGACTCCACCTTCCCCATACTCTCAGCCAACAAAACCCTCATCACCCCTCTCTCTGCAGCCAAACTATTAGATCTTACAATTGACCAGCAACTTAAATACAATAAACACATATCCCTAACCATCTCAATGTTCACAAAAAGCTAGAATGCCTCTATCACAGCAACAAGTTCTTAAGCTCTGAATCTCGAGCTTCCATAGCCAGAACTCATCTCTTATCAACACTACTCTATGCTTTCCCAGTGTTAACAAATCTAAATAAAGCTGACCTGAACAAACTTTCAATATGCTACAACAAAATAACTAGGTTTGCAGCCAATGCTAAATCATGCTTTCACCACTGCCAGTCCCTATATAAACTACACTGGCTGGAATTTCCAAACTTACTATGCTACCACCAGTTCAACTTAGCCCATCAAATTCTATGCCACCCTAACAGGCCTCCTAAACTTCTACAGCTCCAACAGGGAACTACAATCCACTAACAAAGCCCTGATAGAAGTCATTCCATGTAAAAACAGCTCAGGGGAATCTCTATTCCCTTATTAGGTTGCAAAAACATGGACAAAACCACAATACCACATTCAAAAACCTTCTTAAATCACACCGTTATGACAACTATATATGCAACTGCAATGATCCTCCCTGAACCCTTACCCCACTGAGGGCTATTATTCATTGCTGACTCTGATGAACACTGTTTCACTGACATTGTGCTCTACCTATGCTAATTGTATATAGTGTAAATATCTTTTAAATATGGGCTTACTATGAAGTCAATTGTACATATGCTGTACTTATGCCCACTCTACAAATGTGCTGTGATTATATACTTCTACTACAACCTTATTTTGTTTAACTGTTAACCTTGCTATAACATGTTATCTTAAACTGTTGTTAAACTTTGTTAAATACTATCTTTACCATGTTTTTTACTTACTACTATGTAACTTTGTGGAGCTTTTCTCCCCAGGACTTTGCTGAAAACGGACATCAGTTGTCCAGACAGACTATCCTGGTAAACAAATGTTAAAGGAATGAATAAATAAATAAATAACATAAATTAGGAAGAAGGAGGGAACAAGAGTAATGAAAACAAAATATAATAATAAAAACAGGATACTGAAGAATAAATATAAATGGGTGTGAAACACTTTGTACAAGGCACTTGGAATAATAAAGACAAATAAATCAAGAGTGGGTTTTATTACCCAAAAGCCACAAGAAGTACCCTGTGTAAATCATAAGGTAATTCCTTTACAGGAAAAAACAGCCTTTAAAAAGCTCTATCATTTGCTACAAAATTTAGTGAGATTTTGAGGCAAAACTCCGATCAAATCATGAAGCCACTGCTCCAATTAGAAATCAAGGAATGCATTGATAAGAGCCAGTCAAAGCTAAAAACTGAACCAATGGATAAGGAAGGTCTGGGTGTGTGTGTCTCTGTCTCTATCTTTCCATAGCCTATCATAATAACACCAATCAGGAGTCAGTGTAGAGTGGCCACAACCAATCAAAAATGAGCAATGCCATGAATTCAAACCATTGTGGGAAATGTGGAGATGGCCTCTACCAGTGTACCAACTCAGTGGCAGCCCAACGCCTGTGTAAAATGAGAACAGAGCTGTGAAGATAAGAGTGACAAGAGCTTCAGCAAGGGGCTTTACTAAGGCAGTAAAGCATAAAAGCATCATAGGATTGGAAGGAAAACATTGGATAGTAATATGTGGAAAATGGTGCAGAAAGCAAACAACAAAGCAAATGTATCCTATACAAACCTCTGTAATGGAGGAATAATTTCTGCATTACCATTTCACCATTAGCCTGGGGTGGAAATCCAAGAAGGTTGTATGAGCCATCAACAAAATGTATAGAGTTCAGCAATCCAAAACCTGGATAATGGAGAGTAATGTTTACAACAACTAAAACTATATGAGTGAAATAAAATCTCTACTACACCAGGGGCTTAAATGAAGTCAAGCTGAAAAAAATCATTCCCATTACGTACAAAGATCACCAAATGAAAGAGAGAAGGAAACACAAAAGACAAAAATCACAGCTCAGAGAATGGAAAATTAATAAATCCAGAAAAGGCTTTAATTTCTCAGTTAAGTGCATTCAGTGCTCAAGACTTCATCAGAACTGAGTAAATATCTCAAAGCCAACTATTTAGAAATGCATTTTTGTCATATCTCCCAATCAGTACCAGTTACTTAAACTGATAACACAACAAGGTAAGAATACATTTAAAATGTATTTAAAAATGTTTAAACTATTGAAAAGTTTCTTATTTCATTTTAACTTTTTTGCCTTCAATAAATGTTTTATATTCAAATGCCCATTCAAGCAGGCCGGGGGGGGGGCTGTTTGCATCTAATTTGTCATTTTAACTCTAACTTCTAAGCTGGTCACCACCGCTAGTAAAATTAGTGACACTGTCATTGGCAAAAAAAGAAAACTTCCTGAAATCAATACAAATGATAGAATGCTTACCGAAGAAATCAGTACAATCTTTGTTCTTAATAGCATTAATATGTTTAATTTTCTAATAAAATTGTCTAACTTGCTGATAAAATTATCACAAGATTCACCCATAGCACAATAAACAACTGTCTCAGTTTTGCATGAAAAAAATCCTTATATATAATGACATTTGGTATCTCATAGATGTGCCTACACCTCTATACGACTCACTTTTATAAATAACCCCTTCTTAGATAACCATTAATACCCATATTCATTATCTTGGTTATTTCTAAATCCCCTACTTTTATTGGTCCTTTTTACCATTAAATAAAAAACAAAAACCAACAAAGGACTAGCTCGTAGGTAAACTGCTGGAATGCAACAATAATCCAAGTAAGCAACAAAAGCAATTCCAAATAATGGACACGTAGAGTCAGTAAGGCAAGTTTGTAAAAATCCACAAGTAAAGCAGGTTTATTATAGATCCACAAAGCTTTTGGGAACAATCCCTTCCTCAGTGTGTAAGACAATGTTAAAATCAATGACTCTCTTATATATTCCAAAACATCAGAGCCCAATCAAAGAGAAGATCCAATTTAAACTAATTAAAATTAATTAAAATTTAAAGTGATTCTGCATATAAAATCCAATATACAACCATATAAAAAGCATACATACATATTGACATTATAAAACGTTTTGCTTTTTCTTCAGTATAGGCTTACTACTTACAGCTGTATTTAGACCTGGTCTTAAGTCAGCATTTAAACATGTAATCCATTCATATTCACAAATGTATATTGCATTATTCAAATCACCTTCTCTTTTCTTCCTAAATATAATATATTATATTGTTTTATATTATATTATATTATATTATATTATATTATATTATATTGCATTATTCAAATCACCTTCTCTTTTCTTCCTAAATATAATATCTATAACTCTAAAAAGGAAAGTGTGCTCTCCACCTACCTCCCTAATATGTCTAAATAGGGCATTTGTTTCCACTTTCCTTTGTATTTCAGACTTATGCTCAATAATCCTGGGTTTAAGCTTCCTATTGCTCTTACCTATATAAAAAGCAGGACATTTTGTACATCTAGCCAAATATATAATATTCTTAGTGCTACAAGTAGCATGTGCATTGAACACAAATTCCTTCCCAGTGACAGGATGTTTGAA
The DNA here is from genome assembly GCF_019279795.1 of Protopterus annectens. Classification (NCBI taxonomy): domain Eukaryota; kingdom Metazoa; phylum Chordata; order Ceratodontiformes; family Protopteridae; genus Protopterus; species Protopterus annectens. Next base: position 1,838,079,566 of record NC_056741.1, read on the forward strand.
AATGTAATCACTCTCCAAATCTCTGCAGTATGTACAATTTTCACAAGTGAAAGTACCTCTCTTACTACCTCTCTGCTGTACTAGATGACTTTTTAAATCTTTATAGTATAGGCATTGTTTCAAATTTGAGCAATTTTGGTATGCAAAAATGGTTTATCACCTATTAACTTTTTAATATCAGGCCTAGTCATTAAGATATCCCAGTTTTTTGTATAATCTGTCATACCCCATAAGACCTTCTGTTGCACCTAGTAACATACCTCAAACCTTCTTTATTCTTTTTATTATTACAACTCTATCTCTATGCCGAGCTGAGATGTATGTTATAGCTTTATTTTCCCTTGTATCTATAACTTCATTTTTTATTTGCTGCAATAGCTCTGTATCATATCCTTGTTCTAAAAACTGACCAATCATATCGCCTATCTGGTTAATACAATGCACACTGTCTGTGTTAAGATGACAGGCTCTTAACATTTGACTCTTCACTATGCCTTTAAATACACGAGCTGCATGCATGCAATTGCTATGTATATATCTATTTGCCTGTACATCTCTTATATGTCATAGTAGTAATACCATTGTTTATTTTCTCTAACCTTATGTCTAAATAATTTATGTTCTCATATGAATAATCAGCTGTAAATGTCAAATAACCAGTGGTTTGATTTAAATATTCAACAAACATTTCCTCTTCCATACTAGTTCCATCCCATAATAAAAATATGCCATCAATAAAATGCTGAAAAAACAGCACTTTGCCTTTGAAGACTTTAGGACATTGGTAAACATAGCTACTCCCATTATGCCACAGCAATATTAGCATATGTATTTGCTACAGGTGTTCCCATCACAACACCTGTCTTTTGATGGTATATATAATCATAAAACATAAACACATTATTTAATAATAACTCTAGCAATTCATGAAGAATTAAAATTTTCTACTATTCAAAGTTGTGTTCTTACAAAGAAAATTACGTACTGCTTCTATATCAACATTAATGGGGAGCACAGTAAAAAGGGATTCAATGTCTAACCTAACAAATAAAAATTACTTCCTTTATGGCATTCATGCCAAGCATACAAATGAGTTAAAAAGTCTTCAGTATCTTTATATAACTCTTTAACAAAGGTAATTATACACTAAGGATTGACTGCAGGTAAAGAAAAATGGGTTCAATTATCCAACCACCCTCAGAGACAATAGGTCTCATTGGGGGGTGGTTTTCGATTTTTATGAATCTTTGGTAACCCATATATCGATGGTAATCTTGGACATGGAACAGTAAAGTAGTTGAATAAATCAATATCTAAGTCATCATTTAACTGCATTTCATAAATTATCATATTCACATTACTAATCAGCTCGGAAACAGCAGAATAATTTATCACATAGAAAACCTCAACATCATTTAAGAATTCAAACATGCAATTATCATAACCCACTTTATCTAAAATCACAACCACCCCACCCTTGTCGGCTTGTTTATTTATAATATCATTGTTCCTTTCTAACTGAAGTAAAGCATCATTTTCCTGAGCTGAGGACAGTTAGAAGGAACAAATAAATTAGATTTCTGCATACATGTGAATCAATGGTTAATGCATCTTTAAAAATCAGCTTTAATTTCAAGTTTCTTACAAACATGCATAATTCAGTTAAAGCATCAACCACCAAATCAGCATTTGAAGGAATAAACTTCAGTCCATTACTCAACAAGGAAACATCAAATTCAGAAAAGTCAAGGCTAGAAAGATTCAGTACTGGTCCATTAATCACCCTTTTTGGTGTTTGAATTTGCCGCGCATTTCCAGACCTTTGCTCCACAAATGTATTGTCCCATTTGCTCTCTGTTCAGGTCTCCCTCTTGAGCAATAGCAGGATGAGTCCCTGTTTTTCATTTCTATGTTCTATTAAAGCTGATTTTTTAAGGATGCATTAACCATTGATTCACAGGTATGCAAAAAATCTAGTTTATTTGTTCCTTCTAAGTGTACACAGTACCCTGCTGCTCTGTCTTCTTATGGTACCTGTAACACAGTAACATGCTTGATGTTCTATCTTTGTGGGGGTAATCATGGCATTACATCAGTAGGAGCATTCTTTTCTGTCTTCATAGGGGAACCATAACAGTAAATTATCAGTACTGTGCTGTTCTGTCCTTGTAGGGTAACTGTGGCAGCACCACAGCAGTACCATGCTGTTGTGTCCTTGTATGCTAACAGTAACACAGTACAGTGCTGCTTTCTCCTTGTATGTTAACCATAACACAGTACATTTTCAGTACCAGATTGCTGTGTCCTTGTATGTCAACCCTAACACAGTACATCATCAGTACCAGGTTGCTGTGTCCTTGTATGTTAAACCTAACACAGTACATCATCAGTACCACGTTGCTGTCTCCTTGTATGTTAACCCTAACACAGTACATCATCAGTACCACATTGCTGTTTCCTTGTATGTTACCCTAACACTACATGATCAGGACCAGGTTGCTGTGTCCTTGTATGCTAACCCTAACACAGTACATCATCAGTACCAGGTTGCTGTGTCCTTGTATGTTAACTCTAACACAGTACATCATCAATACCATGTTGCTGGCTCCTTGTATGTTAACCCTAACACAGTACATCATCAGTACCAGGTTGCTGTGTCCATGTATGCTAACTCTAACACAGTACATTGTCAGTACTAGTTTGCTGCTTCCTTGTATGCTTACCCTAACACAGTACATCATCAGTACCAGGTTGCTGTATCCCTGTATGTTAACCCTAACACAGTACATCATCAGTACCAGGTTGCTGTGTCCTTGTATGTTAACCCTAACACAGTACATCTTGAGTACCAGGTAGCTGTGTCCTTGTATGTTAACCCTAACACAGTACATCTGGTGTACCAGGTAGCTGTGTCCTTGTATGTTAAACCTAACACAGTACATCATCAGTACCAAGTTGCTGTGTCCTTGTATATTATCCCTAACACAGTACATCTTGAGTATCAGGTTGCTGTGTCCTTGTATGTTAATCCTAACACAGTACATCATCAGTACCAGGTTGCTGTGTCCTTGTATATTATCCCTAACACAGTACATCTTGAGTATCAGGTTGCTGTGTCATTGTATGTTAATCCTAACACAGTACATCATCAGTACCAGGTTGCTGTGTCCTTGTATGTTAATCTTAACACAGCACGTCATCAGTACCAGGCTGCTGTGTCCTTGTATGTTAACCCTAACACAGTAAATCTTGAGTATCAGGTAGCTGTGTCCTTGTATGTTAACCCTAATACAGTACATCTTCAGTACCAGGTTCCTGTGTCTATGTATGTTAACCCTAATACAATACATCTTGAGTATCAAGTTGTTGTGTCCTTGTATGCTAACCATAACACAGTACCCTGCTTCTTTGTCTTCTTATGGTACCTGTAAAACAGTAACATACTCTTTGCTAATACGATAATTGCAACAGTATATTGGCATTATTGGGCTGCTCTGTACTCATATGATAGATAGATATGACAGTACATCAGCAATACCATGTTCTGTGTTCATATTGTACATCTGACAATACAGTGGTGCTTTGTGTTCATGTGGTAACTATAACAGTACCTCAGTAGAACTGTGCTGCTCCATGTTTATATAGTAAGTATGGCAGTATATTGGTAGCACTGTGCTGATCTATCTTTAAGTGCTAACCATAACATAGTACCATGCTGCTCTGCACTCATATGACTACCATAACATTCTTTTCTGTCTTTGTAGGGTAACCATAACAGTAAATCAGCAGTACTGTGCTGTTCTGTCCTTGTAGGATAACTGTGGCAGTACCTCAGCAGTACCATGGTGTTCTGTCCTCATAGGGTAAGCATGATATTACATCAGTAGTGTAGTGATGTTCTATCCTCATAGGATAACCATGACACTACGTCAGCAATACTGTGTTGCTTTGGCCTAATATGGTAACAATGACAGTAAATCCACAGTATCTTGTTGCTTTTTTCCTCTGTATTTAATATCATTGGTCCCTAATAACAGTCTTTGATAGTATACATGTGTTGCTTTCATTAATGACATTCCACTACTTTGGAATATAAATGGATACTAAAGGCTATCTATCTGTTACCAATGTTTCTTGCTTTCTGTTCAGATACCACTGAAACTTTATAAATCCGAAAACTTGGTAAAGTATTCCCTGCCAGACTCAACATATTTGTCTGTCTGGTAAGCACAGTACAGGTACCTTTATAAGAGCTTAATGCTATAAAATTGATAGCTGATGGTGATGTCAGCTTCTTTACAGGTAATATGGGACCAGTTGTATTGGTGGATAAGACAAGATTTGCCACCATTATCCCCTTTTTCCTGATAGGAGGAAGTGAGAGAGGTAATGACACTGTTCTTTTGATAATAGTCTCAGCTTGTTTACTTTGCTATAGGCCTAACACCCATTTAAATTAAACGTTCATTCATTCTTCTAGCATGTGTAATAAGGAATCAAACATTTATACTTTTAATTTATTTGATTAGTGAGTTACATGTTTTATCTAATTTCCTGCTGTTTCTATACAGCCCATTTCAATGAAGGCATAACAACATACTCCCAGTACTTTACTGCTGCTACTTTATTTTCCTAGATGGGCCATAATTCATACTATATACATTTTTTGCCCTAAGTTATAAAGTACTGCAATACCCTCAAGAATTTTGCTGTGTCATCTACAGCTCAGTATCTATCCGTAATTATCTAGTCAAAATGTTTCTGAGATGTGTTCCATACTAAAAGTAGGAGTAGTGAAACTTCAGCCAGACTTTTCTCAGGCAACACTCTTACCCGTTTCTGCTATGTAACTATATGTCCAGTAACTTAACTGTTTCTGCTATGTAACATTGGTGCATAGGTTTATACAAGGCTAATAACCACTAAAGACCGTATAAGCCTAGTCATGCAACCCAAATGTGACCCATAAATCTAATTTATATAGAGGGCAATTTACTGAGTACCTCTGCCCATCAAAGACATAGGCAGTAGACCAGGGGAGAATTTCTGATTTACCCATCCATTGGTCCAAGTTGCACATAAATAGGGATGGGGAGGAACTGTATTTCACATGGATGTGGAACCTGTTCCAGAGAATGGGAATTCTTTGAGAAACATACATGTCTCACTAATATGTCCTATTTTAGTTGCAAGCAAAATTTAGGTCTTTTAATCTAGTAATCTGTTTGTTTTGTGATGTGCAGAGTTTCACCTATACAGGGTCCAGGGATGCTTTCTATACCAGACAAAGATCATCGCTCAGACATCTATATAATACAAAGTAAAGAGACAGAGCTTTGAGGTGATCAGCTCCTAGTATCCTTTTTGTAAGGAATTTTTGTGGACATTCCAGTTGCTATGTGTGTCTGGTCAGATACATACCAAAGGGAGCATTATAGTCTATGATGGGTCTAATGAGGGCTGAGTACAGTGGAATGATGACCTCTCTGGACTTAGATGCTATAGCCTTGCCTATAAGTTGAGCAACATAGAAGGACTTTCTTGCTACTTTGGACACATTTTGGTTGAAGCCTAAATTACTAACTGCATGAGTTCCCAGGTGCCCGACTTATAAATCAACTCTTAGGAATGTTTTATTGATGATGTAGTTACCTGGGGTGGCAGACTTTCCAAAGGATATTATAATGTATTTCTTGGTATTGAGTTTTAAGCCATGGCTTTGGCACCAAGCATTTGTCTGTGTTAGACCTTCCTGAAGGGTATATTCATCTTGGGGGGATTCAGTGACTGCTCCCAGTTTGGAATCATTTGCAAACTTGATTAGCCAGAGGCCTTTCTCTGACATCCAAAAAGTAAATGCCAAAGAGGAGTAGGCCTACTACAGAGCCCTGGGAGAATCAACTGGTCACTGGCCTGTTTGTGGAGGTGGCCTCACTAATTCTAACTGCCTGAGTTGTATCAGTTAGACAGCTAGCTAGCAAACATGTTATAGAGGGGTTTATACATAGTTCTGTAAGTTTGTTGACAATGCCTGGGAGGAGTATTGTATCAAATGATTTATTCAGATCTAGGTAGGCAGTATGCACCATTTTTTCCTTCATTCATTGCCTTAGTGACATTTTCAAAGAAGTCCACTAGATTCAGTAAGTATAATCTTCCATTGACAAAGTCGGACTGGGATGGATCCAGTGTCTGGAGGTCAGCTATGTCCCTGCTGATAATTTCCATAATAGCTTTTTCCATGGCTTTGCAAATAAGACTAATCAGGCTAATGGGTCTGTAGTCTCCATGATCTGTTGAAGGTACTCCCTTATGAAACGGGATGATTGTTGTAGTCCTCCATTTACAAGGCATAAAGTCTGTTTTGAGGCTATAGTTAAATATTGACTCCAGGAGTCCTGATAAGTTGTATTTTAGACTATTCAGGAGTCATCCTGGGATGTTACTGGGGCCCATTGAAACCGTGTTCTTGGCTTTAGTGAGTGCAACCAGTATATGCTCCCTAGTTATAGTTGCAGGGTCATGTTTGAGGGTTTTTTGGGGGGAGTAAATATTATCTATGAACAGGTTTCAAACCCTGCATCATCTGTACTGTTTGTATAAGCTCAATACATTTACACCTTATAGCAGAGAGATAGGCTTGTCCAGTAATTTACCTGTTTCTGCTATGTAACTATATGCCCATCAGAAGGACATCTTGCTCCCTATGTAAATGTAGGAAGCACTATTTATTCATCATTTAATAAAGCTATATTGGAAGGTTGAATTTTCATATGTAAAGTATGAAGCACGCATGCAAATACACCTGTTCATCTTAAGAAGCCTGCATAGAACTTTGGTTTACAGTATTCATGGCCTGACTTTCTAATGTATGTGTGTTTTCAGGCAGAGAGCATTGTCTGTTCCTAATTTTGTCTACAGGTACTTTTAGGGCTGAAAGTGTAAGCTGAAGGATAAGTTATATCAAAGATATTTCACATTTATGAATGCTTTTTAAATTTATGGTGACTGAATAAGTCTGGGCTTTTCCTTTTCATTAAGTTCCGTTGTGGAACTGACCAGTTACTTGTTAATTTTAAATATCTACCAGGCCAGTTGTCTCCAATTACATGTTAATCTAAATCTCCACCTGACCTCTCATCTCCAGTTACTTTTTAATATTTAATGTCTACCTGACCCTTTGTCTCCAATTACATGCCAATTTTAAATCTCTTCTTAACCATTCATGCCCAGTTGTGTAGTAACTGTAAATATGTACCAGACCACTCATATACAATTACATGGTAATTTTAAATGTCCACCTGATCATTCATCTCCATTCGTTTGTTAATTATCTTACAAGAAAAATCCATCTAGTGTTTGGTTTCCTTTTGCTAAATTAATGGTAAAAAAAGTCTTAGTGATTTTGCTTCATTCTTAAGCTTAGATACTTCTGAAATTATATATGCATGCAGGTGTGTGTGTGTGTTGCAAGACTTTATATGTAAAATCATGGTATAGTGGGGTCAGTATATTTGTCTTTTCCCTACTATAGTGCAGTCTCTGAGTTGGCTTACATAAGTCGCAGGGGAGTGGGGATTTTTGCTTTTCATTATTTTTTTAATGTGTTTGAGTACTTGAATTTCAAACACATTTTGTTCAATTATTTTTTACTCAGTTTTTTTTACTCAGTTTTTATTTTCAAGTAATGATATATAATTCCATACATTTTGTAAATTACATTTTGCATAATTATATACAATATAAACACCAGCCTGACATTGATAATAGTTTTGGTTATAAAACAAGTTATGTAGTTATAGCAATCTGTTCATCAGAGAATATCAGTTCATTGATGTAAAGTATCAAGCAATGACAAACTTTTTTCCATGTATTGTTAACCAATAGTCTTGGAAAAAATCATTATCTCTTTAATTTTCATTTCCATCAAAATTGAGCTCTTCAGTAGAGCGTAGAAATCTTCCAATTTTGGTGACATGTTGACCTCCATCTTCTGGTTATACATTTCCTTGAAATTGCAAGTATTGTCCATAACAAATACATATTTGTTTTGTTCAGTTGCAGACCTTTGTTCACATTCAAAAGGATCAGTGCTTTAGATAAGATAAAGGAATCATTAAACAAAGCTTGTAAAAATGTAGTAATTCCATTCCAATATGGTTTAATTTTAGAACAATCATAAAAAATATGATTCCAATCTGCTCTATGTGTCTGTTCACATCTCCAGCATATTCCATTTGTGGACAATCTGAACTTAGTAATTTTATCTGGGGTTAAAAAAAGCTCTGTGTATATATTTCCAATTAAAGATTTTCCAATATTGTGTGAGGGAAGTGTATTTAACTGATAAAAATTTTTACTTTAGTTTCTTCATTTAGTTTTAATGAATAACCAGATGTATTGCCAGTATGAAGCTTTAGGTATTGCTTTATAGATTATTAGTTCTTTATATAAGTAGGATATAGTATTTACATTGTTGTGGTCATTTTATATAATTCCATATAAGTGATTTATGAGTTTTGGTATAGTTTTACAAAAAGGATTATTAATTATTCTGCATAGATCTTGGGTATACATTAAAATGCTTTGTAGAGTCAGCCAGTCCTGTGATTGAATTTTATAAGTTGTCTATATCTCTTGTATGTCTAAAGCTTTTAACTCTTTAATGTATTGTAATCAACAATAAAGTGTATTTTGTTCCCATGAAATGATTACTTCTCTATATATTTTATGTGGATAGTCTCTTGTTATGGTAAAAGCTACTAAGAGGTTAATCCAAAGCTTTAACTCCATATTAGCATTGATGAATTTCCTAAATGAGTTGATGTAGTAATTAATCAAATGTGTTTTAGTAGGTTTTGCTATATTGTATTGCATGCAAATATTTAGTAGGTACCAAGGCTTATTAATTTTATCTAATATTGAAAACTTGTTTAGAAGGGTAAACTCATTTGTTGATATAGGAGTTAGTAGTTCTTTCTAATTAGCAAGGTGATTTGTATTTATCCAGTCTATTATAGTTTTGAATATGGATGCATTTATATATAAGTTTCTATACCTGGAAAGTTTAATCCTCCTAGTTTCCATGGTCTAATATGATACGTTAGGGCAATCCCATTTCTCTTAGAGAACCATAAGAATTTTAATAAAGATGAATTAATTTCTTTGAAAACACATTTTTCAGGATTTGATTGAATAGCTGTAGTCACATACAAAATCCTGGGTAGTAAAGCCATTTTTATTAATTGTAGTCTGCCTTCAAAGGTTAATAGTACTTTATTCCCTCTATCAATACACATTTCTATTGCAGTAATAATATTGTTTTAATTGATTGATGTTATCTCTTTTAGATCTTTACTTAACACTATTCCTAAATAATTTAGAGTAGATTCTTGTTTCTCTATAATATGGTTTTCCTTAACCTGAACTTCTTTTTTTTATTTAAGAATAAAAATTTAGATTTTGATCTATTAAATTGAAGACCTGAAATCAAATTACATTTCTCAATCACTGCATCCAACTCCTCTAAGGTCTCTTTAGAATTGATTAAGGTTAGTAGTATGTCATCAGCAAAATGCATTATTTTAGAATTATATTGATTATATACATCCACCCCTTCTATTTTTAAATTATTGCATATTGTTTCAGCAAGTACTTCAATGGCTAGAGCAAAGAGAATAGGCAACAGAGGATAGCCTTGTTTGGTGCCTTTTGTTATATGAATAGATTCTGATGTGAAAGGGCTTAATTTCACATAGGCCAAATTATTTATATATATATATATATATATATATATATATATATATATATATATATATATAAATCCTGTTTGGTCATTATTCATTGTTTTAGATAATGATATCTTGATTCTGTTAGCTATAACTGACATGAATATCTTGTAATCATTATTCAGTAGTGATATGGGCCTATAAGAAGTACATAAATTTGATGTTTTTTCCTCTTTTAGAATTGGGGTAAATAAAGAATATTTCCAAGAAGGTGGTATTATTGCATTTGATTGGATTTCTGTTAAAGTTTTATGGAGAAGGGAGATTATCTTTGGAGGGAAAAGTTTGTATAATTCCATAGTAATACCATCTCTTCCTGGTTCTTTGTTAGACTTGCCTTCCTTAATTCTGTCAATAATTTCCTTATAGGATATAGGCTTTTGTAATTCTGATTTTAATTCTTCTAGTACTTTTTAATATTGATAGAATTAATATTCAAGTTTAATTGGTCAACATAAGAACTCTCTTTTTTAAAGTGTTCCATGTAGTGATGCCTGAATATATCAAGAATATCTCCTATATCTGATACTGTTTTCCTTTCATTTCATGATGAATGTTATTAATATTATTAGCTTTGATTTGTATTTTGACTCTTGTGTATAAGTTGTGTAGATATGTTGGAGAGTTGGCTAAAGACTTTCCTTTTAATTTTTCTAAAGCTAAACTTGTTTTATGTAGTAATATTTCATTATATTTTTTACTTAATTCCTCTATTTTCTTTCTAATTTGTGGAGAGTCTTTTTTTCAGATGTTATTGACGTAAGTTTGGATTGTATGTTTAATAATTCTGTGTCCCACTGTTTTAATTTATTTTTGTACCAACTAATGGTTTTACCAAATGTATATGCTTTTAATGAGCCCCATATCATTGCTTTATTAATTTCTGTTGTATAATTAGTGTCTAGAAAAAACTTTAATTCTGATAACAACCAGGGTTTAAATTCTTTATTTTTTGTTATATCTGATGGAATTCTAGAGGAGAGGATTAAAGGTTTGAAATCAGTTTGGATTTTTAAAATCAAAGAATCATGGTCTGAAAATGGCTATGGAATAATCAAGAAATTATTAATTTTTAAATGCAGATCTTGAGCAATTAGTATTTTGTCTATTCTAATTTGGGTGATAAATCTATGGTCTTGGTGTGCAAACAATAAAGACTTATCATCTTTTAGATTAAATGTATCTAGTAAATGAAATGAATCAATCCACTTTTTTAAAAATTTAGAGATGCAAGAAATCCAAAGGGGTCTCTTGTTAGTAGTTTCAGAAGAATCTAGAATGCAGTTTTAATCTCCTCCCATTATTAAATTACCCTTATAATTATTAGAAATAAATCTAATTTTTTTTATTGTTCCTACTCCAATGCCAGGAAACCAGTATAGATTGACTAAAGTCCATATTCTATTTTTAAATTTGATTACTACGAAAGCCATGAGACCTTCATTGTCTTCATGTTTATAAATGATTTCTGGCATTATAATATTCTTTTTCCATAAGATTGTTGCACCTTTAGTTTTTGTTTTATGAGTAGATTGAGCTAGGACTAAATAATCCTTAGGATTCCAAGAATAACTATCATTTTTTTTTGATATACATCTCTTGAAGGAAGACTATCTGAGCTTTGTTTAATTTTACATATTTCAATAAGTTTGATCTTTTGCTTGGGTTGTTTAAACCATTGGTATTTAAGGATAGTAAGGTTAAATCCATATAAGATTATTGTCAAAAAGATAAGATTTTCTTCCTTTTCTTTTCTTCTTTTTCCCTTTTTTGACTGTGTAATATAATCCTCTGATGATAGCAAATTTTGTCTTTATGTGTAAGTATTTAAAGCAGATTCTCAAACTTTTCCCTATTATAAATATCCATAGAGTATCATTTTGGACAGGCTTAAAAAGACATTTTTTTATATGATATCAAGATAAACATAACAAAAAATGATATAAGTGAATTCCACTCTAGACATGGAATGAAAATCATTCCTAATCTAATAGATAAAAATGAGTCTATTAGATTATCACTCATACATTTAACAGACATAACAAACCTCTGAGCTCCATAAGCTATCTTAATATGCGGAGAATAGTTTTAAAGATAAAATGTCTATGTTCTATGAATAGTATTAATGATAAATAAATAAATAATGTGTATAAAGGAAATATATATATATATATATATATATATATATATATATGTGTGTGTTTCTTTTTCTAAGTACTTTGACTCAATTAAATAGTCTTATGATGTTCTACTGTCCATAGATTTGATAATAACATTAGTCTTAGTTATAACTGTTCAACAATTAAAGTTTATATAATATGAACAAACACTCTTGTTATATTCCTCTATATATTCTCCCTAATGGATATGGCTGAATTGTTTGGGATGCACACTAATGGTATTACTCATATGAAAAACTATACTTCATAGCAAATCGATTAATATGTATTTAATTAAAGTTTTACTAATATCTCTAATTACCTTCCATAAACTCCTATTCAGATATCACACATCATGCTAGTGCAGTCATTGGAGAATACAAATCATAGTTAAAGGCATTGTATACATTAACTTGTTTCTTGAAAAACATATTATTTAATAACTTATTCTTTAGTAATATTAGTAAATGTTATAAATTATGATTCCCATGCAGAGACAAGATCAGGAGTAATGAGTTAAAAATCTATTCAATTCCAATGTTATACATTTCCCTAGTAGCTAAAAGGTCTGAAATATTGTGTATAATTTTATAATATACTCTTTACTTCAGGTTGTGACAAGTTATTTTCTCTAGGTGTCACATTCATGCTGATTTCCTACATATTCTTATTTAAATGTCAACTTGAAGTGCATTTGGTCTGAAGTAATGTCTTTACGTTTCTAGAACAAGCAATCAATCTGAACAAATGTCTTAGATTATTATGTAATCTACCAGTTACATCATAGTAACAACGCATACACATTTTTTTCTAACAGCTTTGCTGATTAAACTTGCCCCTAAATAGATGAATTAAGAGATTCACAAAACAATTATAATTGTAAAGATAATTTGTCCAGTATTCAACTATGAATGTTTCAAAAGAATTTACACCTCTTTTTATATTGAATGTTATATAACTTCAAAAGTTGTCCTCTATAAGGAAGGCTGTTTTGCACATTGCATTGAGTAAGTTAGCAGTATTAATAATTATATTGTAGCTGCTGAAAGATTGGATATCACACTATCAGTAAGATATTCATTATGCATAACTAATACAGCAGTTGTCATAATTAGATGTATAAAGTCGAAAGTAGGCTTCTCTCTAAATTCATCAAGAATTAAAAATATTCATTGCACAAAGTAATACAGTAATAGCTATTAAAATTAAGTTAGAGGTTTTTTTTGCAAATTCAAGGTATAATTCTTGTAGAGTTTATATATTTGTAACTCATTTTCTGGGTTATATATCTTATTTCTAGTGTGTAATGCTTAGTGAAAACACAAATGACTGTTTAACTGTGTTCATTATGGCTGTGCTTGCCAAAATCATCTCAGAAGCTTTGCAGAGCCATTTGGAAATTGACGTCATAGTTTTCTGTTGCCATGGAAACCTAAACATGGTGAGAAAACAGCTCAGTCTTCAAGAGAAGCAGACTAAAACATTAGTGAGGCTAGGAAATTAAAATAAGCTTCACTTCTGCCTCCCAATTGAGCAAGCTCTCCTTTCTCTCTTCTTACCCTCCCCATTCAACCATACAAGCAAAGAAAAATGGAAAACAATGAGAAAAGACAAAGGGGAAGCAAACCAAGATCCAGACAGTTGCCAAACCAAGAAAAAAACACCAACAGTCATCTAAAACCGCAGACACCCAAATCACAAAGCATCAGCAAAGTCACCAGTCACTCAACAATCAAAACACCAACACACACTCCATATCCTCCTAAGTGTGCTAAAAAGACAGCAAAGGCTTTCTAAGCAGGCAAGCCCCACAACAGCTTTGTGTGCTATTGGTTTTCTCTCTTTTTTTTTTTTTTTTTTATCCCTCCTTTCCTCCCTGTAGTTTCAGCAACCACTTCATAGAACAGTTGAACAGCTGCCAAAGCTTAACCACAAACATAGACAGCGGTCTAAATGTTTACAACAGTCACTAAATCCACCAAGAAATTAAGGACATTCATTACACAAAGCAATACAAAAACAGCTACCAAAAATGAGTTAGAATGCTTTTTGCAAACCTTAGATACAATACTTATATACTTTTCATATCTATGGCTCGTTTTCTGGCTAATATATCTTATTTTTATTATGTTATGCTTAGTGGAGACACAGATGACTGTTTAAGTGTACTTATTATGGTTGTGCCTGCCAAGAATCATCCTGGAAACTTGGCAGAGCCATTTAGAGGTTACGTCAGTGTTTTCTGTTGCCATGGGAAGCTAAACTCAGTGAGAAAAAGCTTAGACATCGAGGGAAGCAAATTGAAGCGCTCAAGAGGCATGGAAATTAAAAAAAGCTTCACTTCTGCCTCACAATTAAGTGAACTTTCCCTCTGTTTTCTTCTTTCCCTCCCCATTCAACCAAACAGCAGATAAAAAGGAAAAAAAAAAACAAAGGGGAAGCAAACTGAGATCCAGACAGTTGCTGAATAAAGAAAAAACACCAACGGTCATCTGACACCGCATACCCCCAGTTCACAAAAGCATCAGCAAAGCCACCAGTTGCCCAACAACCAAAACACCAATACACACTCCATATCCTCCCAAGTGAAACAAGAACACAGCAAAGACTTTTAAGGCAAACAAGCCCCACAACCGCTTCTATGCATTATTGTTCATTTTTTTCCTCTCTCTCTGCATTCTCAGCAACCACTTTGTAGATCACTCTTAACAGTTGCCAAAACTTAACCACAAACACAGACGGTGCTCTAGATGTTTACAACAGTCATTAAACATTTAAATACTTCAATCATGAGCACAAGAACGCATCCCTGAACAACAAACAGCCATATACGTATTAGGAAACTGTTCAAGGATACCTTGGCACAAAGCAATTGCAACAAGCCGTTGCAGTGCTATTTTGCTGCACAAGACAACAGAAATGAGCAAAAGTCATCCAGTAGGAGAGGATACATTTTAACATCATAGAGAATACTATAATTTAAAACAAATAATAATAATCCTAATCTAATGATAAAAACAGTTAGGAACCACAGCAATAACTAATTTATATTTGTGTATTATAGAAGTTAATGATAAAAAAAAAAAAAACCTGGGGACTAATTCACTAATAGAGCAAGTTAGTTTAAGTTGACCTACCTGTACTTTATAAAAACCCTTCGTTCTTCAATTACCCAAAAATTAAGCAACAAAGTTTCCAGTTTGATTATTTATCTTTTGTTTTAGATGAAAAAGGAAGAATACACTTTCATTTTGACTAGTTTCTGATGACAGTTTATGTCATAGTTAATTTTTTGAGAGGGTACAATAAAACAGACAGTTATTTTTTTCAGTAGTTGATTTAGGGTCAGTCTTTTGTTTTTTCTTTCTAACATCAGTCCAGTTACTTGTTTCTTTTATTCTCTTGAGAGATGGGGATATCCATTCCACATC
>NC_056741.1:1838099943-1838203367 GCF_019279795.1 Protopterus annectens
TTGCAATCAGAGTATGTAAACAGCAAAGAGACAGAACAGAGGAATAGAATAAAACTGGAAGGGGGATATCATCAGAAATTATATCAAAATAAGGGAGAGACAGGGGTGGAATTATTACAAAGAAGAGAAAGATGTGAGAAAGATGGAGCAACAAGACTATACAGACAGGGGTTGGGAGGGTGGCATAATGGTTAAGGTGTTTGCCTTACAAACACAAGGTGCATGGTTTGAGTCTCACAAGGGATAATTGGCTAAGCTTAAAATGGCTCACAAAGGCAGTTAGCTTAGTACTAATCTATGAACCTTTGAACCTATTATTGGACAGGATAAATACAAAAAGAAACCCTAAAGGTCTTGGGAGAAGATAGTGAAAGGCAATCACTAGGTAGTGATGGCATACCAATCAAATGCTGGGAACTAAAGCAAAAGGAATTTGTAGGGGTAGATGCATGAACCTATTTAATAAAATAGAAGAAAACAGGGAGGTTCCCGAATCATGGAAATAAGCAATTATCTCAATTATACCAACAGAGAGGAAGGATCAGAGGCTTCTATCCTCATATAGACCAATTTCAGTGTTGAATGACTGCAAGCACTTTATGTTGACACAAGCAAAGAGGGTAACAAAAGTATGCTGCAAAACCACAAAAGATGTTTAAAACAATTCCAAATACTACAAAGACCACCACAGCTACAAAAGTAGGAAAATTTAATACACACTTAGCACCTCGGCATGAAATGCCTTCCAAGAGTAAAAAACATCATAATACATGTACTTAAATACATCCACTAATTACCTTAATTAACAATCAACTCAATAAAACAATTGATTATTTAAATTACATATTTCCAATTACACTCTCTATTAAGCCCAAAGGGCCCAATGTGCCTTACTTTAAAATAAGCAATGTTTCCTTCTGTAGCAGTTTATTCTTAACATTTTTATGTTCCCCAAGTAATACATCTACCTTCTCTAACACACAACCTTTCAGATCATCAGTCTTAGAATTATGATAATTTAGAAAATGGGCACCTAAAGGACTTTCTAATCTCTTGTTTTTTTATGTCCCTAATATGTTCCTGCATGCGTACTTTAAAACTTCTGTATGTCTCTCCTATATAATACAAATTGCAAGTACACTTTAATGCATAAACCACTCCCTCAGTGCAACAGGTGTAATGGCATCTAGGAGTGAACTGTATTCTATTAATATATGTAAAATAGGGCACTAAATATTTACAAAATGAGCACTTATTACAAGGAAAAATTCCCTTTACTTTTATTCCACTTGCATTTATATTATTAGATGGCAGACAAAAATGATTATGTACTACCATATCTTTCAAATTTCTGTCTCTCTTATAAGAGATTTTAATTTGCTCTGGTAGAAAATAACACAATTCCTTATCTCTTAATAACATGGGCCAAAACTGTTTTACACACTGTACCACTCTATTTTTAAGTACATTAAAGGTAGTAACAAAATAAATTTCCTTTTGTGTCTGTCTACCCAAAACTCTATTATTATTATTTTCAACTAAATAATTTTCCCTATTTTTAAATAAAAATCTATCTCCTTTTCTCTTTTGTCCATCTCTAAGTTAAAAAATTTTAACTTTAGCCTCCATTACCTTTTGCTCATCATAACCTCTATTGAAGAACATTCCTTCAGCCATATTTATTTATGACCTAAAAACTTCTTCTGTATTACACAATCTGTTAATTCTCAAAATTTCATTATAGGGCAAAACAGCTAACAAGTGCCCAGGATGACATCTATTTCCATACAAAAACTGATTTCTATGTGTGAATTTATTATACAGACCTGTATTCAGTCTATCCAGTTTAATATCTAAAAATTTCACACTATGACTCAATTGTATTCCATCAAATTTTAGGCCCATTGAATTAACTTGTAAATCTTTTACAAACATAACAGCATCTTCCATTTTTCCTTGACATAAAAAAATTAAATCATCGATAAATCTCAAATATAAAATAACACTCACTTTATAAAAGCTATGTGGGTATATATTATCTATTTCAAATTTAGCCATAACTAAATTTGCATACATGGGGGCAAATTCAGCCCCCATGGCCGTACCATGCAATTGTTGAAAAATTTCACCATTAAAAGTAAAAAAATTATTTTTAAACAGAAAAATGCTAATTCAATAAGAAAAGGTGACATAGATGAATCCTCCAAAAAACAAAAAAGAAATTGAATACCTATTTCATGTTTTATATTTGTATATAAACTTTTAACATCTAGGCATAGCCAGAACATAGAATCATTCCACTGCATAGTTTTAATTCTACTCAAAAAGTCCTGGCTATCCCTAACATAAGAGGGGATTCCTAAAACATACTATTTTCAAGTATTCATGTAACAAATTACTAATAGACCTCAAAAAATATTTTTCTGCAGATACAATTGGTCTACCACTCAAATTTTCTAAACCCTTATGTGTCTTGGGAACACAATAAAACAATGCAATTGTATTATTTTCAACCTGAAACTTCTTAGATATGTCATGGGTAGTAGAATATCCCAGTCTATGTCCTTTATCTAATAAAAATATATATTCTTCCACAGCCTTATGATAGTTTGAAATATCACACCTTTGATAAACATCTGCATCATTAAGATAAAAATAACAAATATCCAAGTATTGTGTGTAATGTAAAATTACAATTTGATTTCCCTTGTCAGATGGTTTAACTACTATATTTCTATTGGCACAAAATTCTTTAAATTCTAATCATGGATCTTTGGTCATATTGAAACAAACATCAGACTTATTATTCATACGTGCCTTATATAGTTGATCAATTTAATAATTAACAAGAGAAATATATCCCTGTATATTACTATTTGTAAATGGAGAAATAAAATAAATTTTTGCTGTAATAGCACTTGTATCCAAATTGTCATATGCATTATAAACTTGTTCATTAAACATATCCGGTATAGAGGAACATAAAAAAGTTAATTAAAGTAATTAGTGGATGTATTTAAGTATATGTATTATGATGTTTTTACTCTTGGAAGGCATTTCATGCCAAGGAGCTAAGTGTGTATTAAATTTTCCTACTTTTGTAGCTGTGGTGGTCTTCTTCATAGTATTTGTAACAAAAGTATGCTACCTAATTTAATACACGGGGATCAAACAGGATTTGTAGGTGGAAGAAGAAAAAGAACAATAGCTAATTTGACAGACTCCTTTTGTTGCTACAAAAGTACAAATGGAAGGAGGTTACTTGGCCCTAACTTTTTTAGAGGCAGAAAGGCATATGACATGTTTAGGCAAATAGAAGGAGTGGGTTTCCAGAAAAATGGATAAAGATGGTTAAAAAATATACGAATGGGCTAAAGCAAACGTAAAGATAATAGGAAGATTAGCAGGAGAAATAAACACAGAAAGGGGAAGTTAGGCAGGGTTGTCCTCTCTCCCTGTAATTATGTGCCCTGCACATAGACCCTTTGGCAGAATCTATAAGAAGGTCTAATAGCAGAGGGAATGAATGAGGGGAGCTGAGAAGAAAATGTCATTGTAAGCAGAGGATGTGCTACTCACATTAATAAACTATAGAGAGGATATGGCAAGAATTTGGGAAATGTATCAGTCTGGTAAGAAATAAGGTTATAAGATAAACCAAGAAAAAAAATAGGGGTGCTGATTATCAAGAGGGTTGGGGGGTGGAGAGAATATGGGGAGCTTGTAGGAATTATGATGAGTGAGATAAGGTATCTGGAAATAAGACTATACAGTTGTGCAAGTAAACCTACCATAACAGTAGATGTTCAAATGATCACTGTTGCAGTAGCCTAAACTATGTGAGTTATAGCCTGTCAAGGATGTAACAGTCAGCCAGCTTCCAAAGCTTCAGGGCACCTTTAACATGCCCATACCATTTTTCAGGTCAAACTGAGTTGACTGAAAAAGACAGGTTTGGGCACCAAGCCCTTCAGAGCTTTCATGCTCACTGAGAGAGGGATTCTTCAGATGACATAGCTAGGAGTAAAAATATATACAATATATATAAATGTACACACACACACATACAAACACACATGCACACTCTGGCAAAACAGCATACTAAAAAAAGTAAGGTGGGATGGAGGGAGAGGCTACTGCAGCAGTCATCATTCAAACATCTATTGCTATGGTAAATTTACTTACACAACTGTAATATGTTCAACATATTAATAACTGCTCCAGTAGCCTTAGCTATACGGCTAGATTAACCTAGCTTACAGCATTTGGGAAGTGAAAGGGGAAGGGTCTATGAGCCTGTCATGAATAGTCCTAGCAAATCCTGATCTGGACCCTAGAGAATGAATCAAGCTTGTTGTGTTTGATGAAAGTATGTAAAGGACCAAGAAGCATCTTCTAGACTACAACCCTTTACAAGAAGCCATAGATGTAGCCAAGGCCCTGGTAGAGTGGATCTTGACCCAGCCTGGAATAGTTTTGTTGTGTTGAGAATAACAAAATGTAATAGTCTGACAGAACTATTTAGAAATAGTCTGTTTAGACACAGATTCTCTCTTCTTGTTACCTTCACAAGAAATGAGCTAGTGATCCAAAGATTTTGTTGTGTCAAGATAGTACACAAGTTGTTTTTGGATACCGAAGGTATGGAATATCCTTTCTCCCTCATTTTTGGGTTCAGGAAAGAAAACAGGGAGATGGATAGTATAAATTAAAGTAAACTCAGATCCCAATGTATGCATAAAAGAAGGATTAGCTCTCAAATAAACCCTATCTCTGTGGAAATGAGATAGGACTGACCCATCAGAAGAGCTTAAAGCTCAGATACTGTTCTTGTAGAGGTCATAGCAATCAGTAAAACTGTTTTCCATTTTAAGAACCTCAAGTCAGCCAGATGAGCTGGTTCAGTTAGAGTACGTGTTAGCTTCTCTAACATAAAATTAAGATCCCAAGGAGAAGTCACCAGTTTTCTGGGAGGCCTCTTATGCAACCCCCTTTCAAAAACATTTGACATGAGAATGCATTGAAGGAGGAGGGGGTAGACACTTTTGTTAAACACTTGGTACAGTGGATAGTCCAAATGGTTGAGCAGAGAACTGATAATGTGATCCAGATACACAAAGCCTTAAGGAATACCTGAAATCTGCATGGATAGGGATGTGATGATAAGCATCGTTTGAATCTAGTGTTACTAGAAAACTTAAATGAGGAGGAAGTGGTAACAGGCTGTGTAGTGACAGCGTTTTGAATGAGGGCACTATGACATAACTTGTTTAAGAAAGAAAGGGCCAGAATTGGTCTCCAAGCATTTTCTTACTTTGGCACCAGAAACATCCTTGAATAAAAGCCTTTCACAAGTTGGGAGGAGGGGGAGAAACTGACTCTTACTCCCCTGAAGCAGCATTTGTTAAAGGACAGAGTTAAATAGATGGATCTGGTCTAGTTGATGAGGAAATACTCCCTGAAATGGATGAATTTCTTCCCACTGCCATCTGTAACCTTGACAAATGATTTTCAGAACCAAATTGTCTGAAATCATCTGTTACCAGAGAGAGACATGGATATTTAGGCTTTCTGGAAGGGAAGACGGAATGCGAGGGGGGTGCATGATCCCTTAAATAGTCATTCTGACTTGTTAGGTCGTTCCTTGTTTATGGGGGTTCCAGCCTTCTTTTTAGAGCCCCCTTGTCATTGCTTCCTAAACATTTATTTACCATCATTTTGCTGAGACTGTCAGTTTCTTGTCAAACTTTGTTGAGGGGATAAAGAATCTCTTGGAAAATTTGGAAAAGGAGAGCTGAAAAATCTGAGAAACTCCCTGAATCATCTTACCCCTGTCATCACATTTTTTTTATAACCTCTACAGCACAAGGACCAAAAACTAAATCTCTTCCCAAAGAAGATTATAAAATCTATTTTTTCAAATTATCTGGGAGGTTCTAAGAATACAGCCAGGCAAACCTCCACAAAACAATACGAGAGAACAAAGCCTTGGAAGAAGTATCAACTGAATTATACACACACTTTATACAGTGAGTTGTGACCTGTGTAATGGATGAAACTAAACCATTTAAAGCAGATTTTTCCAAACAGGAAAAAATGCAGAGAAAATAGTCCTCATATTTTCACAATTAGTAAGAATAAACATTAATATATGACCCTGACAGCTCAAAATTTTTAAAATAAAATTAGTAGAAATATATACTCTCCCCCATACTTAATTCTTTTGCCATCCTTGTTAGGAAGTGTAGGATTGGAATTAACTAAATATTTAGCAGCAGTAGGATTAACCAAACCTGTAGCTGTTGGGTTAGGTTTGGGATAAGTGTATAAAACACAATTAACTCTTAACTGAGTTAATAGAAATATATTCGTTTAGACCTGGTGGGGTTGAAGCATTAAGTCTAAGTTGTCATATCAGCTCCCTATACTCAGTGCAGGTTTCCAAATTGCCGCCTATCTCATTAAGTCTAATTATTCAAAGAATTGCAAAATAAAATGTTTTGAATCCCTTGCAAACCAGGATGTATTTGTAAAGGGCATTGTTGTTGTTATTCCTAATAATACTATAACAGTGCTCATATATCCTTTTACATTGGGTTCTTTCAGTTTTACCTGTGTAAAAAGATTAACATTTTGAAAAAATACCCGTATATATCACATTTGGTACTGCACTTTGACAAACAGTAATTATGTATTTCTATACGGTCTTGGACTAAACTGTAGGCACACTGTTTACAAGTCCCATGTTTATAAGTCCTTTTCTTTTCAAAGTCTAACCTATCCCTTATCTTATTCTCCTCGAATATGCCATTTAAGTTTTTACCTACCTTGTGTACAAAACTAAACCACCTTAAACATGTCATAATTAGTTTTAAAACTGCACAGTTTTTTCTTTGCAGTCTACTTGATTCTGCCTATGTCTCCATTGTAATATAAAATCAGGGATCTTGTGAGATATTTTTTATTGTTGCTATTGTTATCATTAATACTGGCCACCCTCATATTATCACCTGTATCATGATAACCCCCTTTTTCTCTTCCTTTTCCTTACCCAGTAATAGAGAATATTATCCCCCATTGTAAAGATATATCTTTACTTATAGTAATGACAATTCCATACAGTTTTTTGCTTTTGTATCTCAAAAAGTTCCTATGTAGAAGACATTCTGGCTATTCCTACAAGCTGCCCTTTAATTAGATTTCCCTTACAGATCCAAGGGTAATATTTTTATAGTGTAAACAAGCATTAGATAAAGTTGGTTTATGATAAATAGTGGATGTAAACTACTACTCAGTCTTGTTGATAGTAATATCTAAGTAGTTCAAATTGTCTGCTGTACGTGTATTTTGTGAATTTGAGAAATGAGGTACTATTGGATATATAATTTAAAAAAAATGAGTTTTGGTTGCAGGTGCTTCCGCAAAACATAAGGATATAATCCAGGAATCATAAGTTGGAGTCTAACACATTTTTTTCTAACAGCTTAACATTAAAAGTTTGGCATATATTGGTGAGCAAGCCACCTCACTGCTACACCTTTGGTGTCTATATTACAGCAACAAACGATTAAATGTTCAAATCTCTATAGGTTGACCTTTAGAAATAGAACATTTAAATGTTTGAAGATGTAATAAAATAAAATTAAACAAAAAAAGTAACAGAAAAGGGTTTAAGCAGGGGGGCAAGCCCCCCTGCACCCCCCACACTCCCTGTTACTTAAATATACCAACTCCGAGATAGCACATCAGTGCACTACAGTGCGGAAATGGGAAATTTCCCATTCCCTACACTGTAGCACAATCTTGGAGTTGGTATATTTAAGTAGGGAGTGGGGAGGCACACCCTTTATTTATTTATTTTTGTCACTTTGCTTTTTTTTTCATTTTTAAACATTTTTGAACAATTAAATGTTTGATCTGTAACGAACGACCTTTACAAATTCGAACATTTAATTGTTCGTTGTAATATAGACCCTACCCTTGACTTGTTTCTAATATTCACCAAAAGATAAAGTTACTATGTAACATTTGTTCCATCAGCTAAGTTAAATGCCTAATTTCCTTGCTGTCCAAACTATTAAATTCCCCTAATACCTTTCTCTTCACATTTCCTCTCTGCCCTATACCTCTCACCACACTGAATCCTCTCAAACATTCACTTCAGCTCTTCCACTACTTATCTGTAACTGCCCAGCCCTCATGGCTTACCCACACACAACTCCACTTCTCATCATCCCAACTTCCCTACTACTATACCTCACCCACTTTACATCCTATCAATCTTCACTTAAACACCTTCCCTCTGCTCCTACATATACATTTCTGTACCCTACTAATCTCCCCTTTTCTTTTCAATCCTTCCTACACTCAGTTATTTAACATTAAAATATTCACTCTCTCAACTACATTCCTTAAACGCAAATATAAACCTTGTCATTCCTATTTTTACTCCATAAAGCCATACCCACTCTCACACACCCCACTACTTGATGGCGACATTCACCCCAATCCTGTCCCCCCCACCATATCTACCATTAACTCCAACCCAACCAAGCATCTCTCCATATACACCATCAACATACAGAGCCTACCCAATAAAGTTACAGAGCTAAACTCTTGGATCTCCCTCTACTCCCATCATATCTTAGCTCTTTCTGAAACTTGGTTAAAACCACACATCTCGGATTCTGAAATTATATCCCCCACTACAATATTTATTGTCTAGATAGAACTGCCAAAAATGGTGGAGGAGTTGCAGTCATGTACTCAGAGTACCTTAACCTATCACCCTTACCTGCCTAACTTTCACCCTGCTGAACTACTACTTATTAACTATCACCTGAACCCCAAAAGAAAATTACCATTGCAGTTTTATATATTCCACCTGGTAACAACAATCCTCTCCTTGAATCTATCCTATCCTGGCTCTCAATTCATATCCACTATGAAACCTTACTACTGGGTGACGTTAACATAGACTGGCAATAATTATCAACTACCTCTCCTACTCTACACATGAACCTCTATGGCTTTCATCAGCTTATCTCAACTCCTACAATAACCTATATCAAAACCCCTGTTCCCTACCCAACTCCCTAAGTGACCATCTCTCTATTCGAGTCGGAAGATACCCTGCTCAAATACCTAAGTCCCACCATATTAGAGAATGCCACAACCTCTTTTCCTTTAACGCTGAAATCTTCAGTGACAGGCTCAGTGCTATTAACTGGAACCACTAAAAGTACCTTCCCCTCAACAATGCTGTTCTACACTTTAATCACACTTTT
Organism: Protopterus annectens; assembly: GCF_019279795.1. Lineage (NCBI taxonomy): Eukaryota > Metazoa > Chordata > Ceratodontiformes > Protopteridae > Protopterus > Protopterus annectens. The sequence continues at coordinate 1,838,109,231 of NC_056741.1, forward strand.
CTCAATATCCTCAACTCTGTAGCTCCCCTGGCTATCTAAAGACACCCTCACTCTTATGAAAAAGAGAGAAAAGTACTGGAAACAATGGCTAAGAACTAAGTCACCTCCACTTCTCCAAAAATATTTATTTTATTTTACTTTTGTTGACCGGGATAGTCTAACTGGATATATGTCCATTTTCAGTAGAGTCCCGGGGAGATAAGCTCCAAGAGATTACCATACTACAAGCATTCCGGTAACAAGTTGTTATACAGATAAATACTAGAAATTTCAACATTTCAGAAATTTCCACAGTCTACACAAAATCTTGTTGCAAGCATTAGATAAGATATTTTAGGCTTTATATACAATAGACTTTACTAGTAACTAGTAACTAGTTGTTATACAGAAGACATACTTCAAATTTCAACAGTTCAAAAAATATAACAGTTTATACAAATCTTGTTGCAAGCCTCAGGCAAGATATTTTAGACTTTATATACAGAAGACTTGAACTAGGTATGTTAAATTATCTCTATTAGGATAAGATATATATTTGCCAAGGATAGGCCTTGATAGAGAAAGGTGCAGACAGAGCAGGCATAAGGTCTGTAGTGAGGGTAACAGGGATACAAGCTGAGATTAGTCTGGATTTGTACAGGGACATAACCAATGTGTTTTAAGATAGAGTTTGAGACTGTGCTTAAAAAGTATAAAAGTAGACAGTGATATTAGTTCATGAGGGAGTTGTTTCCAATATTTTCCAACTGCATTAGAGAACAGAGCATCTCCTGCCATTTTGTTAGATTTACATGTTGATACAAGTAGTTTATTAGATGAGCATAAAGTCTTGACGTTTTTATATTGGGTAATGATGTTAGAAAGTATTGGGGTATTGGGAGGTTGGAAGATGGTCTTGTGGGCAATGGTGAGTTGGTTAAAGTGAATTTGATTCTGAAGCTCTAACCAACCTGTTTCAGGTTATAGCAGTGATGGGTCCTGAAGGGAGAAGCAGTAACAAATCTTGCAAAGCTGTTGTATGAGTTGGCTAGCTTGTTAAGGTTATTTTTTGACAAGTTAGTATATATTGAAGAAGCATAGAGAAGTGTGGCGATAAGGTGAGAATGGGCAATAGTGGCTCTAGCTAGTGGAGAGAGGAAGGGTTTAATCCTATAAAGGAAGCCTAGTTTCCTGTTGACAATTTTTATGGTATTGCTGATGTTGGTTTCAAAGTTCAATTTGTTATCAACGGTTACCCCTAGAAGTTTAGTTGTTGGATCAGGAGATATGAGTATACCATTATTGGATAAGACTGAAAAATTAATTGAGAGTGACTTACGGGTAGGAGTGAAGAGGAGGAGTTTAGTTTTTTGGGGGTTCAAGAGCAGGCAGCATTGTAGAAACCAGTTTTCTGTTGTATTAAACATTTTCTGAGTTAGAGTCTGCATTTGGGATTGAGAATTAGCTGAGCAGATTATTGTCGAATCATCTGCGTATTGCACATAGTTAGCTGGAGGAATAGCTAGGTTAAGGTCATTGATAAATAATGAGAAAAGGAGGGGGCCCAATATGGAGCCCTGTGGAACACCTAGTGTAACAGGGAGATGGGATGATAGGTTGTAGTCCCATAGCACTGCCTGTTATCTATTGTACAGGTAGGACTGGAAGAATTTTACAGTCATTGTATCCATAGAAAAGGATTTTAGTATATTAATAAGTAGATGATGGTTGACCATGTCAAATGCTTTTGAAAGGTCGATGAAGAGTGCTGAAGAGAGAAGATTGTTATTACGGTTATTATTGATGCAGTCAGTGAAGGATAGGAGTGCAGTTGTTTTATGTGTAAAGGCCTGAAGCCATGCTGACATTTGGTCAGTAAATTATTTTGAAGTAGATGGTCTAGTAACTGTCTATGGATGCGCTTTTCCATTATTTTAGCTAAGGGGGAGAGTAGTGCTATAGGACGATAGTTAGAATATTCTATGGAGTTTCCACCCTTGTGTAGGGGAATAATGTGGGAGATTTTCCAGATGGTGGGAATAGTGCTTTCTTGTATGGTTCTATTTATCAACAGTGATAAAGGATATGCTATGGCTTTGGCTGCCTTTTGCAGATATTCATCAGGTAGCTGGTCAGCTGAGGTGGTAGTAGGTTTTAGCTTGTATAAAAGGTTGCAGGTGAGGGAAGTTGGGACAGGTAGCAGGTTTAGTGTTGGAAGAGAGTTAGTAGTAAAGGTTGGAAGGGCAGAGCTATCGGCTGTTAGTTGATTAGCAAGTGTTTGGATGGTGTCTGTGAAGAAGGTATTAAAAGCATTAGCAGTTTGCTTTGGATTGTTGGGATTTGCTCCTATAGGGGGTGGTGTTGTGGATTGGCCTGGTCTAAGTAGTCTGTGTATGCTAGCCCAGAACTTTTGTGGATTATTTTGGTTGGTCTGTTGGAGGTGGCAGTAAAAGTTTTTTTTATCTTCAAGTATAGCTTCTTTTGTCTTGTTTCTTTTTTGCCTGAATTGTTGTTGGTCTATGAGGTTTTTAGTTGTTCTCCATCATGCCTAGACTTTATTTCTGTGTTTAATTTTTTGCCTGGTTTCCTTTGTAAGCCATGGAGCTGGTTTAGATTTAATTTTGATGGAACGCTTTGGTGCATGGTGGTCAAGGATCGTTAAGAATTTTGAGTTAAAGTAGTTTACTGCTTCGTCAAGTGGGAAGTATTTTATGGGTGACCAATCACATGCTTTTAGTTCAGCTTGGAAGTTATCAGGGTTAAGATTTCTGTTGCTTCTTATTGTTCTATATATGGTTGGGTTGTGTACGGTAGACCTTTGCCTGATTATGTAAGTGAGAGAATGGTCACTTACATCGTCAGGGAGGGTCCCTACATTGTAGTGTTGTTGGTGATTATTTATAAGAATCCAGTCTAGGATAGATTCTTTATTGTTGGGTTTATTTATTCTGGTTGGGGAGTTGATTGTTTGTGAGAAGCCACGAAAGTTAATATGGGAAGTTGGTGTTTCAGTAGAGCAGTCCTTCCAGTTTATATTAAAGTCTCCAAGAATTATTGTCTCTTGGGGAATATTTGCGGAGAGCTCAGCAAGGATACCTTCCAGAGTGCTGGTGTTGTTACCAGGTGGCAAGTATATACATATTATATTTAGGGATTTGCTAGGATTAAGCTGAAGTTTAGTGCTAATGATTTATGATATGATGATAATGATTTGATGATAATATAAAGAATTACAAGACCTTTCAAAAACAAATCACTAAAGACAAGAAAAAAGTCTACTATGAGACCCAGTGCACCCATAACAGGGTGGCTCATGCCATCGGACTGCAGCCCTCCCAGCAAAAATGGACAATTACATTCATACATATTGAATAAAAAATAAAAAAAAAGAATTTTTACTTTGTGTTGTGCACTATGCTCCTAAGCGACTCTGACCGACTTGCAAAGTCTCTGAACTTGAACTACATATGCTCGTCGACTTCTGTTTTTTTTTTTTTTTTTTTAAATAGTGTCTGGAATCTAGACTGCTGTAAAAGTAGTCCAGATTAAAGAAAAGGCATCCGTGTGATGCCCAGAAGTCTATGCGGTTTAACTGCACAGCAAACTAGAAGGGGGTTCGGACTGCCACGTCCGCAGGCACCTACGTGACATGGACGGCTGGGTTTCTATTGATTGGTTCTTGTTCTCTTCTCAAAAAAGAGAGTGAGAAACAATCAGTAGTAGTAGCCTGTAAACAGTACTTCTTGTCTTGTGTTATGGAGGAAAGGCACATTATCACTGTGTTGCATTGCTGAAAGTAAAAGTACTTAAAACAACTTTGTTTTTTTTCGGCTTGCTGGAGTCACTGAGTCAGAAAGGAAAAGAAAGAAGAAGACGGACATTCAGTCACTAAGAAGTGAAGATAAACAGAGGTAGGTGCCAAACTCGGCTCTGTCTACAGAATCAAATGAGGCCCCAGAAAAAAAAAAAAAAAACAACATGCAGAATGCTGCAGGAAATAGCAGTGTGTACTTCATGCCAACTAACTGACACTCCCTATGACCAGATTAAATGTGTTCAGTTTCTGTCTGGTATAAGCTGACTTGTCATTTTCTACAAATGCTCTTGTTTCAACATTTCAACACCTTTCCTGTCTCACATTTTTTTAACAGCATTTACTATTGTTGGTATGTTTGTATCTTCACAATTGTTGGTCTGTGCAAGACTTCTTAAGATATAAATGTGATGTGACCTCTCTTTTAATATGTCCTGCTGTGCTATACCAGTCCAGTTGCTGTTACTGACCTTCATAATGCATATGCATATGCAGTCTGTCCCTTCCAACTTTTCAGAGCTGGCTGTACACTTCAGAATGTCCTTCCTTGCTCTGTCTTCAGTCAGCCACTGCTTTTTCCTCTCCTTTATTCTTTGCATTATCTTTTTTCTTAAATATTTTATTTGTGTTAACATCCAGACAGAATTTCCTTCAGTTAGGATCTAAATCTGAACCAAGTTGCTTTTTTATTGGCTTTGTCTGGCAATTATGGATTTTCCTGCTGGCATAGCATCATTTAATATGCTTCTCAGTTGGTGGCCATCTTCGGCATTCAGGGTAGATGGCACCTCTGAGTTTCGTCTTTGTTCAGTGTTATTGCAATTTATTTTGTAGTAGTATGTACTAATTGGGACTTAAAAAACTTCACCCTACATTTATTTTAATTTCAGAGGTGTAGATATTACGGAAATTGAGATTTGCTTTAGCTGTTGGAATTTGAATACACTAGGGAATAAGGTGATTAGTGTTTGAAGCACTTTCCAGTTTTTTTGGGGGGGGGGTGATTTGTCTACAAGCTAACAGTATGTGGCATTGTGCCATCATCCTGATGAGTACTGTTGTTGTTGCCTTTTTTTTTTGTTAAGTTAATATGTTGTTCAGCACTGTGCTGACTACATGTTAACAGGGAAAGGGGGTGGCTACATTGCAAAATGCATCACCATTATACAGAACATGGCTTCAATACCATAGGCTATCTATTTGGGATAGGCTAGTACACCAGTGGCCCTCTTTGTATTGTCCGTGTTCTGCAGTGATGCGAGTTGACTATGGCATATAAGCAATTTTGGCATAATAAAATTGAACACTGGTGTTTATAGTAACTAAAATATACTGTGACTGTCTTACAATGTATGACAAAGGTTTTTATTAATTTTTTTGTTGTATGTTAATTTCTTGCCAGATAGTTATTGTCGAATGTAAGTTACTGACTGTCATTGATTTCCTTGCCACATAGCAGTTTTAGTACGCTGATATACTGCTTGCATGTGGCACCTCCTTGCCACATAGTAGTTTTAGTACGTTGATATACTGCTTGCATGTGGCACCTCCTTGCCACATAGCAGTTTTAGTACGCTGATATACTGCTTGCATGTGGCACCTCCTTGCCACATAGCAGTTTTAGTACGCTGATATACTGCTTGCATCTGGCACCTCCTTGAGACATAGCAGTTTTAGTACGCTAATATACTGCTTGCATGTGGCACCTCCTTGCCACATAGCAGTTTTAGTACGCTGATATACTGCTTGCATGTGGCACCTCCTTACCACATAGCAGTTTTAGTACGCTGATATACTGCTTGCATGTGGCACCTCCTTGCCACATAGCAGTTTTAGTACGCTGATATACTGCTTGCATGTGACACCTTATTTGCATATTACACTGCTTCCCAGAAGTTTTGCACTAAACTCAGTGCATTCTGCCAAATTCCACAATTTTTTTTTGTTTCTTTTTGTTGTTGCTTGAAGAACTTAGGATATCGTTACAGAATTAGATAGATATGTGTTAGGTTCAGATTCAAGAGGTCTCCGTAATAATATATTTTATTTAGTTTTGGTAAAATATATAGGCGATGATGCAGAAGTACGTATTTGAATAATCTTAATTTTTTGTGTCTGAAGTTTTCAGAAATGTAAGTGGATGCTGGAAGATATTTGACAAAAATGTAAGGGTATTATTCTCTTTCAGTGAACAAATGTAACGTATAAGATGTGAGTGTGAAAGATGAAGAAAGCAGGATAATCACTCTTTTGATGTAGGAAATGGGTTGTAGATGTGGATAGGGGTAATATAAAGTGCAATGAAAATATGAAGGATTAAATATGTAATAATGTGAGGACTACTTGTGAATATTTTCATTTTTTTTAATTTGGCAGGTTACTTATTTCTGCTTTGGATTTTTTTAACCAGCAAGTGAAGTGTAAAGATCATTGCATCTTAAGGGTCTAAACTTATTGATTGGTCTCAGTTAATCCTGGTTGTTAGTAAAAACATGAGGAAATTTGGCATCCAGGATAAAATGGGTGTGCAGTTTGAAAATGCTTGTAGTTTATTGACTGGGTGACATGTTTATAGTAGTGATGTACTGAAAAATGATTGTTTAAAGAATGGACGAATATCCTTGGTCCCCAGTAGTGCTGCTGGTGGATGATGGCAGTTATTATATGGTTGAAGCAGAGATATGAGTGCTGATAGAAAATAGAACTGTAAGTGAATATACATACATTGATGGGATGAATGTGATGGATGTCTCTCTCCTCTTGGTTTAATTAAAAGCTCACAGCAATATGGTACTGAAAAAAATAAACATTGGCCAAAAACTGCACCAAGGTTCTTTGTTTGAAGTTTAAATTGGATGGAGATTAGGTAGTAAAGAGGAAGACTGGAGAGGATTAGGAAAGGTATGCTGTCTGTGTTGTCTGGTGGCAATGTTATGGTTATGATTGCGTATTTACTAAGGGAGGGCTTTTATTAGTAATGTCTAGATAGGACTGCATTTATATAGATAATATAACAAATAGTATTGTTTCAGTGATGAGAAGGTGAGCTGTAAGAGAAGTATTTGTAGGATGGGCATATTAAAGAGGTGTAACTGGAATGATGAATATGTAATTAATGGGAAACTGGATATGTTCCACTTATACTGCAGAAATAATGACAACGTGAAGCACATTATAAAGCAGTAAATGTGAACTAGTTAGTTGTTGTCAGGCAGCAGGTCTTTTTTGGATAAGAAACATTTTTACAAGTGGGGATATCACAGAGATTGCTACTTTCAGCATGTTACTTGGCACTTTAATAAAGCTGAATATAAATTATAATTAGAACTGCAGTGCAAGGAGACATGGTTTGAGTTGAGTGCTGCTTGTTTTTCTTATAATTGATTTTGACTGGCATTCCAGTAATGTATTTAAAAAGTAATTTATTTTTTCATGCCTCACAACCTTTTTGTTTCCATCTAGATATTAAGTAAACTGTCATGCAGCCAATGCATTGAAATATTTTTTTTCTTCTACACTTCATTTTGTCTTGATTGGACTCTCATAATGACGGTTTGGCACCCAGGGCAGCGTATTTAATTAAATTTACAGTTTTTGTGGTTTTGAGCATAGATCCTCCCCTTTCTAGTTGGCTGGGCCACACCCCTTCCCATTGACCCCACCCATGCAGCTGTCTCCTGCAGCTCCCCTTTGATTTGAAGTCACCAGCCGCCACTGACCCATAAGTCCAACCCCAAAAGTTCTGGTACTCCATCAACAAAATAATGCACCCTGGTGAGACTACCACCCCCAATCCTTACCCTAACAATCACCCCCATGAAACAGCCACCTTACTTAATTTCTACTTTATTGAATCAGTTCAAAAACTAACCCAACCCTGCCACAACCAAGACCTTTCCCATACCACACATACCACTAGTAACATCTACTCATTCTCTATCAACCCAGTCACCACTGCCCATATAAAGTCTCTCCTACTAAAACTAAAACCATGCTCTCCCTCTACAGACAACCTACCTCCCAACCTTTCTTAAACTTGCAACCCACTCTATAGCCTACCCTGTATCTATCCTTATTAAATAATCCATCCAGGATGCCACTGTCCCCAAAATCTGGAAATCTTTCTTTACCATGCCACTTCACAAAGGAGGTAACTCCACAAACCCATCAAACTAGAGATCAATTGCTATCCTCTGTCCACTCTCCAAAATCCTTGAAAAATGTATTCATAACCAACTTCTTAAATACCTAATTGAAGAAAACTTTCTGACCCCTTCTCAACATGGCTTCAGGCCTAAACATAGCACCTCCACTGCCCTCCTATCCTTTACCCACACCATCGCCGAAGCAATGGACAAAAATCTTCTGGTATCCTCCCTATTCCTTGACCTCTTTAAAGCTTTCAATACTGTCTCCCTCCCTAAGCTAATCTCTAAACTAATTGAACTTAAACTCTTCCCCTCTACAATTCAATGGTTCTCTAGCTACCTCTCCAACTGTCTCCAGTCTGTGTGATGACAATATCCCTGTTCCCCTTTCCTACCTATCCAGACTGGTGTCCCTCAAGGCTCTTTCCTTGGTCTCCTCTTTTTCAACATTTTCACTGATAATCTCTACTCCTCCTGCTCCACCTCCTCTCTCTTACAATACGCTGATGACTCTACTCTCATCTCTGTCTCTGACAACATCTCTAACCTTATTTCCATTACCCAAAACACTTTCTCATGTGGGGGAAAAAATGGCTAACAGACCACCAACTCATACTCAGCCCCCAAAACACTAAGCTACTATTATTCTTCTCCAAAAGTCTCTCCCACCATAAATCCACCTTTGTCATCTCCTCTCTTAATAACACCATCATCAAAGCAGAATCTCACAACAAATTACTTGGCACTATAATCAACAACCAGCTAAAATTTGATATCCATATACGACACTGTATTAAGAAAACCAATCAGAAACTAGGTCTTCTATATAGAAATTAAAAATTCCTAGCTCTGAATTCCAAACCTACTCTTGCTCAAGCCTTCCTCCTTCCATGCCATCTCTACACCTCCCATTCTTACCCATCTCCAGTCATCCCTACTGCCCAAACTTCAGCAAACCTATAATAATATAGCCAGATTTGCCTCTGAACAACCATATAAATCACATCATTGCCTTGTCCTAAAACAACTCCAATGGCTTGAATTCCCCCAGCTCCTGCTCCTGTCCCAACTTCAGCTCACACACTCTGTACTAAATAATCCCCAAGCCTGCCCCTGTATCTCATCCCTAGTGTCCCCGTATACCTTAGCTCATTCTCTTCGTAGCTCTATCCAGAACCTCCTTGCTATCTATAAAGAAAATAAAAACATTGGCAAACTTCTCTATAAAACTTCAGTCTCCCAGGCCTGGAATAGGCTTCCTCCTGACATCTGCAACATTAATAGAACCAGTCTCTTCAAAACCAAACTCAAAAACTACCTCCTTAACTCCAGAACCTGCTGTTCCATAATCCCCCTTAACCATCCATTTCCACTCCATCTCTCTTCTACTTCTCCCCTACTTCTTTCTGCTCTAGACACATTCTCTCCTTTCTTACATTAACAAAATTATGTCTCATTCAAGCTGCAGAACATTTCTTTACTGTTACTATACTACCCGATAAAGGACATGCTTGTACTGACTGATTACTCATGTTACTTTAAAGATTTTTCTAAATATTGTATAAAATTGATTCTTGCTGTATAGTCAATGTAAATTGTTTCATTACTGTATACCAACAACTGTATTCTCTGCACATACACTATTGTATATAGTCTTTGTACTCTGTGTTTCAGTGCTGCATGTAAACAGTTGCATTCTCTATTCTACACTTTCGTGTAAATATTTGTAAACTGGAGCTTTTCTCCTCAGGTCTCCACTAAAAACAAACCACTTGACTCAGCTGGACATAACCTGTTAATAAATGTCAAATAAATAAATAATTCCAACAGGGTAGTATTAAATAAGTCTAACCCTGTGTCATGATGTATACTGGAAAACAGGTCAACCCCATCTATTGTAAGAAAACTAATGTTCTTGGGTAATTTTTCTCAAAAAGTCCATGAATCTTTTTAAATGTTCTTATGTTTAGAAAGTATACCCTTCTATCAACAAAGACAACCAGTGGATAAGTTTTAGAGCCCAGAGCTGGGACTATTAACCTGTAACATGGGTCAGTAATGTTCTTGTGCACCTTATGTATACTGAACAGGGCTGATATAACAGGGTGCTTGTTAAGCAAAAATGTATACGAATCAGGTCTAATTAAAACTTAAGTTAAGGCATCTTCCAAATACATATCAATTTTTCTATGAGCAATATTAATTTCATTCTTTAATATCTGGGAATATTTTTCAGTATATCGTAACATATCAAATATCTTCCTACTATAGTCTATATGATCTACCAACCTCACCACCACTACCCCCCCCCCCAGTCAAGTTTCATTATTCTTACAGAGGCATATGCGTGACTGTAAATAATACGTTTGATTCACTTTTAGTCAAGTTAGGTAACCTAAGATATCACTGATGTATTGGGAAAAGTCATTTTCACAAATCTTTTCAAAATTGCTACTGTTCATTGCTGGAAACAACTTTGCTTTCTAAAATTATCTTCACATAGTGAAAGTTGGTCAACTTCATCCTTAAAAACGTATGGCTAAATTCAATTCCTTTGTATATAATTTTAATTACACCATTAAATCAGAAATGAACAGCTCCTGCAGGTAACAAGTGGTAGAACGTAGCTAGGATAGCTACAAGCAGCTCGAAATAAATGTCACAAACAAAATTGTAAAACAGAACGAAAAAAAGATGTTTCTGACTCCTTTTAAATCGAACGAGAAAATACCCCAATACTTTGCCGAATTGGCAAGGTGCGTGACTCAAATAGAACAAAATGAATGTCACGAATATGTATAATATTAACTAGAATTAGATGTTTTTTCTGTATTAACTTTATTTATATTAGGTATATTATAATGGATCACTGTTTCTTTAAATGAAGTATCAAGTTTTTGGCGCCAAAAACTGTTTTTAAATGAATGAATTAGATGTTGGCACTAGTTCTGATGAAGTCTGCGATGGTGCAGATGAAAGCGCTCAACTAGTGCTTATGGATATGTTATCGTTACAATAAAGGATTAATTTTCACTTTCCAGCGTTTTATTCGCCTCCTTTGAGTTTGGAATTATTGGGTTTCGCCATTCATGTAAGAATTGGATTGTGTATTCTCAACTACAAAGTCATTTTGCAGTCAGGATATCTTAATGAACTTGGCAGTTGCTTTGCGGCATTTTCGCTTGCCTTAAAGCACTCAGAGGTACTTTATTACTTTTTCACGTTTTGCCCTCACAGTCTGTTGTGAGACGTATCTGAGTCACACACCTTGCCAATTCGGCAGAGTATTGGGGTATTTTCATGTCCGATATAAAAGGATTCAAGAACATCTTTTTCTCGTTCTGATTTACATCAGCTTGTGACATTCATTTTGTTCTATTTGAGTCACGCACCTTGCCAATTCGGCAAAGTATTGGGGTATTTTCTCGTTCGATTTAAAAGGAGTCAGAAACATCTTTTTTTCGTTCTGTTTTACAATTTTGTTTGTGACATTTATTTCGAGCTGCTTGTAGCTATCCTAGCTACGTTCTACCACTTGTTACCTGCAGGAGCTGTTCATTATTTATCAGTTGGCTGCTATTGGAACTTTTATTAAATCAGAAATGTCTAATTTTCTTTCTGGAACAAAAGTAAACCCCTTTTCAAATAAGGAAAAGTAATCTTCATTAATAAAAGGATATATTTAGAGTAAACCGCTCCTCTGTAAGCAACTCAACAAATGTAAAAAGACTATAATAAAACAGCGGAGCGGAACGTGGCAGCACGGGATACAAGTTCTTCATATAAATAACCAAATGTCCTTATAGTAGTACTTAATGATGAAGTCAAGATCCACAGCTTAAAGTGTGACAAAAAGGCTTTATTCCAAAATGAAACGAGTTAGCGCTTTCACCTTTTCAGGCTTCTTCAGACTCTACACTACAATTTTCAAAACAATAAAATTTATACACCAAAATGGCGGGAACATCAATTAATTAAGCTATTATAATGCTAAAGCTGTATTAAATAGAGATAATAAGCAACAAATAAAAACTATCTCTATAAAAACTCTCTCTATAAAGCACCAATTTAAAACCTATTTTAAAACATTCGTATCTATGTACAGACCAAAATGAATAGATACATATGCATTTCTAAAAGACATACATTCATAAATGTTAAAAACTTTCATGTCTTTATACAAACTGAATGTGTATGTGAGTAAATATGAAACTATGTGTTTATATGTGTCTCCATAATATCTAACAATTTTAGTAAGACATATAACACGTAACATATGTAGAGAGAAGGGAGCAAAATGCATTAACATCATTTGTATACCTTTAATCTCCTCATCTTCAAAAAAGGTTTTACAGAAAGTGTGACATTTAAACCTGGTGGAATATCAGATCTGAATTTCACAATCCAGAAATTCTCTCTACCTTCTGTATGTGTCTTAACATCACCTCCCCTGCTATTAATATTGATTCTCTCTAGAATCCTGAAACTAAATGTGTGCAAAGAGCCACATTCAATAACATGCTTAGCTAAAGCATTATGTTTATGTGCCATTCTTATACTGTATAGATGTTCACGTATACGGTCTCTGAAGGACCTGTTGGTCTTGCCAACGTAAAAAGAAGGGCACAAAGAACATGTGGCTAAATAGACTATATGTTTAGTCATACAATCTCCAGATGCTTTGATGAAATACTGGTATTGAGTAACAGGATGTGTAAAGATAGGACTGAGGTTAATGTACTCACAAAAATTGCAACGTCTGCATCTATATGTTCCATTTAGTGCATTGAAATTAGAGAAATCTCTCGGTCTCCTATCACATAATATACTTTTGAGATTTTTCTTGTTCTTATGCCTAAAAGAGGGTGTATCTCCTAACGTATCCTTGACCAATGGATCTACCATCAGGACATTCCAATGAGTCTTAACGATGTCTTTGATATAGCCAACGTCTTTAGTGTAAAAAATAGAAAATGATGTACGACTCACAGTAGGTGTGGGAAATGCTTCAGATCTACTTGCTGCATTCATTCCTGTATCTGAGAAATAGGGTGCAGCTATCCCTGTCCTAAAACCTGGGATGTTTGCAAATCCCTTGTGTATCTCATCCTCACTATAACAACGATCAGTCAATCTTGCATGTAATTGATTCATGTCATCTTCAAACCCACTAGAACTGGGATTATACCTAGAAACTCTGGTGGCTTGACCTTTGATAATGTTGTTAAACACAAAGGGAGGGTGCATGCTCGAACGATATAACAAGGTGTTCTTGTGGCAGGGTTTTCTATATACTCCTGTATTAATTAATCCATTCTGTAATTTCTCTACATAGATATCTAAAAAAGCTATTTTGTTTTCAGACACCTCATAACTGAACTTCAAGTATGTAGTAGATGAATTGATGGTTTGTATGAAGCATAAAAGCTCTTGATGACTTCCTTTCCAAAGGAAGAACAGATCATCTACAAAGCGTCTGTAAAAAGAGACGTGTTCTATAAATGCTGGTAAAGGGCACATGTATTCATGTTCCCACTCTGCCATGAAAAGATTGGCGTAGCTATTGGCACAGGACGTGCCCATAGCTACACCATCCTTCTGTAAGAAACATTTCCCTTCAAAATAAAACACATTATTGTACAATACCAGCTGTAGTAGAGAAATCAACAGATTCACTTTAGAATCGATCATGCTAGATTCACGTCTAATATAACGTTCCACCATGTCAATGCCAACAGAATTGGGTATTACAGTGAAGAGGGATTGGACGTCCATGGTAACAAAGATAAAATCTACTTCTCCTGTTATCCCTTTCAAATGTGTGTATAAATCAATCAAAAACTGTTGTGTATCTTTTAACACATATATATTGTCCTCCACTATCTCTCTCAAATTATTCTCTATGTAGATAGAGGCTGGTTCTGTTAGCCATCCTCTGCCTGCTACAATTGGTCTTAGAGGTGGATCAATGGGATCTTTGTGTATTTTGATGAGACCATTAATAATAGGAATGATAGGTTTCGGAACATCTAAGAACAGAAAAAGAGTGTTATCGATCAAATTGCTGTTCAATAAATGAAGTAATGTTGAATGTACTCTATGTGTATAAAAAGGAATAAGATCTAGTTCTAGAGGCTCATAGAACCGTATTTCACTCAACATAATTAACATCTTGCTAATGTAGAAATTACTGTCCATAACCACTACACCTCCGCCTTTATCAGCGGGTCTAATTATTATATTTGTGTCTCTGGACAATTTCATCAGGGCTCTATGCTCTTGGAGCGTAAGATTATGTCTGTAATACTGATGTTCCGTCCTGTTGTCTCTCTTTTTATATAGATCGTCCTCAACCAGTTTACTAAAAGCAGCAAGTAGAGGGTGCAATTGTGGCACAAAAACACTAGGACGATGGAATTTCTCATGTGTAAAATGTTCTCCTTTATCCCTAAAATACAATTGAAGGGATAGATTGCGTACAAATAATTTAAAATCTCGGACAGTTTCCTCAAAAACACTATAGGTTGTGGGTATAAATGAAAGACCCTTCTGTAGCACTGATATTTCTTCCGTAGTTAATGGATAAGAGGAGAGGTTAAACACTAAGTTTTCCCTTGCCCCCTGTTCTCCCACATCTTCTTTATGTTCTTGCTGGGTATATGTTCTACAGGTAGTTTCCTTTTCTGTCTCCCTCTGCTCTGGGATCTGTACCTCCCTTCCGCCTGTTCTACCCTGATCGGAAAAGGGTGAGAGGAGTCAAAAACAGGAGTGCTGTTAGTGGTACTAACCATAACAACACTATTGGTTCTAGATAACGTAGGAGCTCCTGCATTAAACTTTCCTGTATTGGAAATTGTTGTTTTATTCCTTACAACAGGTTCAACATTAGAAACAGAACTATTGAGTTCATGCGAGACTATTATTACATCAGATGTACAGGTAGTAGTATTATTATCAACATTGCCATTTACATTTTCAGAACTAATATTGGTATTAAAATCATAGTCCGATGCTGTATCAGCAATAGTGCCAGCAGCTTCATCAACAAGTGGATGTCGTAACTCTGGTGTTGGCTCTTTCATTGGGACGACACCCTTATTCCCAACTATCACAGAACTTTCCACCACTCTATTTTCAGCCAGGGCTGATTGATCAAGGTTCAAATTGGCCCCTCTGGAACTGAAAGTACTGTTTGTACCAGTAACGGGTACAGAAGCCCTGGGCCAAGTGAAGATATGGCCTAAACGAAAATCGGACATGTCCCGTTGCAACTTATTTCTTTTTTGAGAGAATAATTTCCTCTCATAGGCACTGGTATTATCTAAAATATTGTGAAAACTGGCATCCAGCAAAGTATGTGGATAACAATCATACATTCTTTTTTGTTTTAGTTCAATCGCTGTACGTAAATCTTCTTCAATCGGAGTAAAGAACTGATTTAGTAGTGTCATATACTTCAAACTCACCTCTATGTTGAGCTGCTGCCATTGATACAGCAGCTCAGGGTAAGCGGTACCGGTCGTAGGCATCTTCAAGACACATAAGCCCCTGGGAATAATCCGTTTCTGTAAACATACATCGAAATGTAAGCGTTGCGTCTGCATGCGTTTAAGTTTTGAAAGATCAGTTTCCATTGCTTGTAGCTCTTTATTTAAATCTTCTGCATTATAAAGTATCTCTGTACTATTCACCGCATCTCCATTATCCTCGTACAACGCCAGCGGATTCTGGCGTTCTCTCAAACAGTCAGAGAGACGATCACTAACAGATCTCGCGGTGCCGGTTTTAAACTGGTGCTTTATAGAGAGAGTTTTTATAGAGATAGTTTTTATTTGTTGCTTATTATCTCTATTTAATACAGCTTTAGCATTATAATAGCTTAATTAATTGATGTTCCCGCCATTTTGGTGTATAAATTTTATTGTTTTGAAAATTGTAGTGTACAGTCTGAAGAAGCCTGAAAAGGTGAAAGCGCTAACTCGTTTCATTTTGGAATAAAGCCTTTTTGTCACACTTTAAGCTGTGGATCTTGACTTCATCATTAAGTACTACTATAAGGACATTTGGTTATTTATATGAAGAACTTGTATCCCGTGCAGCCACGTTCCGCTCCGCTGTTTTATTATAGTCTTTTTAATCTTCATTAATAGTCAAGTGACTATATTTGGAAATATTGAAACACCTAAGATTTAATAATTTTCCATCATAAGGTAATAGTATATTATCTGTTAGTAATAACTGTTGGTATCCCTCTGGCTCACCCCACTTTTCTTTCCTCTTCCTTTTTCCTTTCCTTGCCTCTCTTGTTGAACCACTCTGTCCTGGGTGATTATGCTAAACATAGATAGGGATCCTATTTTTTCATAACTTAGTTCCCTAGTATCTGTGATTTGTGGGTAAAGGGGGACTTTAAAGGGTTCCTTAACCTATAAATTTTATCATCTTGTAAACCCTGTCCTGGACTGTGCAATTCCCATAACCATTTTGTTC
The DNA here is from genome assembly GCF_019279795.1 of Protopterus annectens. NCBI lineage: Eukaryota > Metazoa > Chordata > Ceratodontiformes > Protopteridae > Protopterus > Protopterus annectens. Next base: position 1,838,125,662 of record NC_056741.1, read on the forward strand.
CCCTTGTTGATCTTGCTCATTATATCCTACTGGAGTTTCTACCTCAGGCGCAGTCTGAATTACCTGTTTATTGTTATTGTTAAAAATATTAGCCTTATTCAAAAACTTATTTGTAGGGAGGAGACACAAAAATTAAAGAACCAACTGATACTGCCAACATCTTGGCAGATAGGTTCAGTGCTAACTTAACCCCCCTCTCATCCCCAAAAGGGTCCATATCTATACAGGAAGAATGCAGAGTCCCTGTAATCACAACTACACAGGTAAAAGCTGCACTCTCTAAAGCCAAAAACACAGCATCCATGGGACAGGACAACATCCTAGGCTGCGTTTTACACGAACTTCAGAACGAATTGGCTTCCCACCTAAGCATCATGTTCAGTCATAGCCTCACATCAGGCTTTGTGCCCAGTGAATGGCGCACAGCAACAGTTATCCCACTCCACAAAGGGGGAGCCACCACTGATCCCAGAAACTATCGCCCTATTAGCCTGATGAGCCTGGTATGCAAGGCCATGGAACTTACCATCATGGAACTCATAAACATAGACATTGGTAACCTCCAAACTCTGGACCCCACCCAGTTCGGGTTTGTGAAAGGCAGATCATGCCTCCTGAACCTGATTGACTTCTTTGAGGCAGTCACCAAAGCCGTCAATGAGGGTAAAGTGGTTCACACAGCCTATCTTGACCTCGCCAAGGCTTTTGACACCATCCCCCATTTTGGAATTATAGATAAACTCACTAAACTAGGTATAAATCCCTACATCACAAGATGGGTTGCCAACTGGCTCACTGACAGAACCCACACCGTAAAAGTTGCAGACTCCAAATCTGACTTCAAACCAGTGACAAGTGGAATACCACAGGTTTCAGTCTTGGGACCTCATCCGTTTGGTATCTACTTCCCTGAAGTACAGGCTAACACAGAAGGCCTCTGGCTAATGAAGTTCGCAGATGACTGCAAACTAGGAGCCATAATCAAGTCCCCAAATGATGTGGACATCCTACAGAAGGGCCTCACTGAGACAGATGCCTTGTGTCAGAGCCATGGCCTCAAGCTCAATGCCAAAAAGTGCATTATCATCCCCTTCGGTAAAAACTCTGTACCCATGAACTACTACATAAGTGGCAGTATACTTAACACTGAATGTGTGATAAAAGACCTTGGGACCCAGCTGGACTGTTGTCTCTCCTTTGATAATCACATCGCCACAGTAATCAAGAAATCCTTCTATGTGGCACACCTCATCACAAAAGGGTTCTCATCCAGGAAAAAATAGGTCATTGTTGCCCTTTACTCGACACTCATTAGACCCATTATAGAGTACAATGCCCCTTTTGGAATGTACCTCACAAGACATTTGCAGCAGCTGAAAAGGCCCCAGAAGTACCTCACAAAGAGGATTACTGGCCTCAAACAGATGGCCTACACTGACCGTCTCAAAAAACTCCAGCTTTCCTCCATAGCATATCACCTACTCCAAGGTGATCTCTGCCTAGCATACAAAGCTTTGTCAAACCCAGAGTTGTTGGACATGCTACACCTAAAGAAATCCCAATCCCTCCAAGCTACATGCTCTAGGGACCTAAACCTTGTCACCACAATAAACAGGACATGCTGGAGGGATAGATTCCTGTCCCAGAGACTTCCCATACTCTCAAACAAGCTACCCATCTATGTCAAGCAAAGTTCCTCATTAGCACTCTTCAAGAAAAATCTTGATGAGTAGATGGGAAATAGGAAATACACCCCTGGGATCACTTCTGTGGCTCTGCTCAACAGGGGCACAGGAAAATAACAATTTTGGGTAGTGTAACCCAGGGAACCTTGTTGGCTAGACTTACTGAGACCCTTGGGCCGATAGCCTAGTACCTATCTATGAACCTGTGGACATGCTTTATTACAAGCATAATCATATGCTTCCCTTTTAAGTTTCTTTTGTTTTTTTTTTTTCCAATTTATTTAATTTGCAGTGCTTATCTACCTTTATAAATATTCTGTTGAATGAACTTTTATAATCAAATAACAAGTCATTCAAAATTTTTCATTTACTGTAGTTTCATTGAATAATTCATCAATTTGACCATCATTGTATTTAATAATAAACTGTATTAATTCCAAACCATGTCACTCAAACATGGCTATCAAGACATAAGTCTCTTATTCAGTCTGTGATGCTTTGAATACACTGAACCAACATTTTTTTCATTTAAAGACTGTTATTACCCAGATTATTTATTTTATATTTTATTATTTATACATGCAATGTAGAACCATTTTTATACAATTTTTACTAACACTAATATGAATACAACTTCATATGAAGTACTTTATTTCAATATATGTTCAGCATACACCATACATGAATATATTGCCTATAGTATATCCATTCACTATATTACTGCTTAATACTTAACTGCTTAACTAATGGGCTTTTATTATTGTGAAGTTTAAATGTGTTTGTAGTTTAAATTTGTAACTCTGAATGGTATCACATGATTTGTGACTGTTTTAAATATGGTTCTTGACTTTATGTTTAGCTGGTTCTGCTAAAGGCCTAAAATAAAAGAAGATGAAAGCACTTAGACTTTATGGAATAAAGATTTGAAATATCTTTTGAATATGCCTTTGATGCAACATGAGACATTTATTTGATCATTTGCACATCTACTTTTGTTCACTCCATCTGGCTTTAGACTCTTATCCAACACCGGCTAATTCTTTTAGACTTAGAACTCACCAAGCTTTGCCTCCTTTCCCAACAATCCCCGGTTCCTCACTCTACTCTCCAGATGTAGTTTGCCACCATTCTTGTCAGCAGCTCGATCCAGCTTCACTTTTTTTTCATCTTTTTTCATCTTTTTTTTCAATCTTGCTATAGTGTTTTTTTCTTGTGATTAGTGCTCCACTTAGCCTTTGTTTAGTCTTAGCATAGCTGAGTGGGGGTTTTGATAGGCAGCTAGGTCGTTGTCATTAGGTGTGTATTTTCTTTTTGTACTGGTTTCCTGCCTTTTTGGAGAGGTACTTCAGGAGGTTCCTGTGCTTCTGGCTGGGGACCAATCACTACCAGTTCAGGGCCCTGCCATTTGTTCTCACCACAGCTCCATGTCTGTTCAACAAATGCATGGCAGTGGTGGCAGCCTGGCTCTGGCTGCAAGAGTTCCAGGTCTGCCCTTATCTAGACAACTTCCCCCAAGAGTATTATTAATCATAGCCAGGGATACCTTACTCCGACTGTGAGACTACTTAGACATTGCAATCAGTTGAGCCTACAACCTGTTCAGTTATTAGAGTTCATAGGCTGTCACTTGGATACAGTCAGTCAGTCAAATTGTCAGGCTCCCAAGCTCCAGTCATGCTCAGGCATTGTCGGTGCTTCTGCTCTTGAAGCCACCAGCTCATGCAGTTTTGAAACTCTTAGGTCACATTGTAGTAACTACAGGATTGGTTCCTCCAGCAGGTATCATATGAGGATTCTGCAATGAACTCTGGCCATATATTATAGTCTTTTCTGACTCACCCACTTGATTTTCCACTATAACTGGAAAAAGTGTATCATGAGAAAATTCTTTGGTGGTTGCAGTCTCCTTTAGTGGCCAACAGAAGACCATCTGTTCTTCCCCTTCCTTCAGCCATGGTCACCGTGGATGCCTCCCTTCTTGCATGGGGAAGCATTTCAAGGGGAAGATGGTTCAAGGGTCCTGGTTTTCTGTGAAGGCTGACATCCACATCAGTGTCCTGGAGATGAGCTGTACTGCTCACATTGTAGGCTTTTCAGGAAGCCCTCCCCAGAGGTGTGATTGTGATACAAACGGGACAGTATATCCATTATCTGGTATCTCAACAAGCAGGGGGGGGCATGTCCTTATTCCCTTTGTTATGAGGCTTTGATGGTTTGGCAATGGGTGATTTCATTTCAGTGGTTTCTGGTTGCAACATACATCCCAGGGGAAGTTCAACATTCTGGCTGACAGCCTCAGCAGAAGCATTCTACTTCCCCATGACTATTCTCTAAATTTGAGAGTTGTGGCTTGGATTTTCTGATGCTGGGATACTCCATGTTATGACATCTTTGCCTCTCCATCCAACATCAAGAGCAACAGCTATTACATCTGTGGGACAATCACCCAGAGTTTCTGTATTTGCTTAGCCCCCAGGACTCCTATATGCTTATACTCCAGTTCATTCTGATTCTAAAATTTCTGTTTACATTTTTAGGGTCAGCAAGCTGAGCATGAAAATTGTAGGCAGTGACATACATCCTTGAATGCTGACAGCATAGGACGAACAGGGGAAGGTTCTGGAAATTCCATTTGTAATAGCTCATTGTATTTTCTGAGGGACTGAGAAACCTCAGTGTTCTCCCACTCAAAGCACTGTCACATTCCAGAAATAGTTTCATAAAAAAAGAAACCCTCACAGGGAAAACTAGACACTATGCTCTCTCCTGAATCTAAATCAAAGATCTGAGGAGAAAATCCTGCATTTGTCCCTTCATCTTCCTGTCCAGATTCAGAATCTTAATATCTCTTCAGGAAGAGGTATCCCTTTTCCTTTCCCAGAAACCATCTTATAAGAAAGGTAGATTAGACCAAGAGTCGGCCCTAATAAACTGTTCCTGTCCATGGAAATTTGAACAGGAGCTGACATATTTTTAGCTTTCTGTTTTTTTGACAAGAAAAGTGGGACCAACAGGGTCATTAATGAAAACAGTAGCTTCCTCATGGATGGGCAAAATATTCTGTCTAAACAGGAAAGACTTGCCTGCCCCTTCTTCGAGGGTCAACAAGAGTGGCTCTCCCTTGCTCACTGAGGGGACGCAGATGCAGAGGACAACACTAACTCCAAGTCCATAGTGGCTATAGTTGCTACACCAGAGGACTCCAGGGTAAAAGATGAGTGGTCTGAGGAGCCAGTTTTGGCCAAAGCAGAGTCACCCACTTGTGGCTGCAGGAAATTGCTAGCCTGCTCTGGTGGCAAAGGCTGTTTGCTTAACTTTTTCTTTTAGTGGCTGGAAGAAACACTGATCATGGGCCTGCAGTGTATTCCAAGGTCAAGCCAAAAATTGTGCTTCTTTCCCATAGAAAACAAGCAGCACAAGATGGTAAAAATTTAAAGCTGTAAAAAGTTAATTTTCCCAAACCAAAAACAGTTAAAAACACTTTAATGCACTTTATCAACCCTAAAAAGTATAACAAATGTAAATTTTCCAAAGAAGAAATAGTTTTCAACTGTTTTTAACAAAATTTAAACTGACAGGATGAAAGTGCACTCCCATTTAAAAATACAGTTAAGTCTTGAAGCAATCCATTAAAACACAAACTCTTAGTAGAAAAAAAATTGTAAATGGAAAAGTACAAATAAATAATACATATTTAAATGTGGAAGTTTTTTTTCTCACAGGGAACTTAACTGCCCAGCAACGGAACAGCACATGCCGATAACTAATCCTTGAAAGTCCACAGAGGACTGTTCTCTTTTATGGCAGGAAATCTCTGTAGGGCTTGGTGCACAAACCTATCTTTTTAGGCAGCTCAGCTTGAGTTTCCTAGCAGTCTGAGTGCATTGCCCTGAAGCTTTGGAAGCTGGTCAGCTGTTACATCCTTGGCAGGATATAACCCATATAGCTAAGGCTACTTCAGCAGTGCTCAATGTGATGAACATTGAGAGATGGTAGAAGAAACTAAGAAAAACACTTATGACTGAATATAGAGGAAGGTAAGAGATCAGATAGCCAGATGGAGGATGGAAAACTTAGACACAAATCAGAAAATTCTCTTACTTTAGATGTGTGTTGCTCCCCAATTTACATATGCAGGGCGAGTATTTTAGAATCTGCTGGGAAATGATCTATTAAAGAAAATGAAACAGTTAAATAGTAAATTTGGAAGGAAGAACTCTTAGAGTGGCCTGGGAGATAATGACAAAGGCAATAGATGGGGGAGGGTGGAGCCCTAAATTTAAAAGCAGAACTGCAAGTATGTCTAATAATGAACACAATAAGGATACTGGTTATCGATTACAATGCAGATGTTAAATGAATGATAATACAAAAGGAAAATGTCCTAAAAGAAGGCAGCAATATTATAGAAATTATGTTTCTGGACCGAACTGAAGAACTGGAGCTATCTCAGATTAAGAAATGCAGTAGGAGTTTTAAAAGATATAGCAGACAGGAGGAGACGATCAATAGAAAGTAAGAATATTACCTATAGGTAATAGTAATAGTAATATGGAAAGTAAGAATATTACCTATAGGTAATAGTAATAGTAATATGGAAGGTAAGAATATTACCTATAGGTAATAGTAATAGTAATAGTAATAGTAATAGTAATAGTAATAGTAATAGTAATATGGAAAGTAAGAATATTACCTATAGGTAATAGTAATAGTAATATGGAAAGTAAGAATATTACCTATAGGTAATAGTAATATGGAAAGTAAGAATATTACCTATAGGTAATAGTAATAGTAACATGGAAAGTAAGAATATTACCTATAGGTAATAGTAATAGTAATATGGAAAGTAAGAATATTACCTATAGGTAATAGTAATATGGAAAGTAAGAATATTACCTATAGGTAATAGTAATAGTAATAGTAATATGGAAAGTAAGAATATTACCTATAGGTAATAGTAATAGTAATATGGAAAGTAAGAATATTACCTATAGGTAATAGTAATATGGAAAGTAAGAATATTACCTATAGGTAATAGTAATAGTAATATGGAAAGTAAGAATATTACCTATAGGTAATAGTAATAGTAATATGGAAAGTAAGAATATTACCTATAGGTAATAGTAATATGGAAAGTAAGAATATTACCTATAGGTAATAGTAATAGTAATATGGAAAGTAAGAATATTACCTATAGGTAATAGTAATATGGAAAGTAAGAATATTACCTATAGGTAACAGTAATAGTAATATGGAAAGTAAGAATATTACCTATAGGTAGAATGAGATATATCACTAGGTGGGTTGTAAATTGGCTGACATGCAGAATACACAGTGAGAAAGTAGTGGACTCCAAGTCAGACTGCCAACCAGTCACAGGTGGAATCCCACAGGGATCAGTCATGGGTCCTCTCCTGTTCGGCATCTACTTCTCAGAAGTCCAGGCCAACACATAGGGACTCTGGCTGACCAAGTTCGCAGACAACTGCAACCTGGGAGCCATTATTAACTCCCCAAGTGATGCAGACGACCTACAGAAAGGCCTCACTGAGACCAGTGACTGGTGTCAAAACCATGGCCTTAAGCTTAATGCCAAAAAATGCGTCATCATCCCCTTTGGTAAAAACTCAGTTCCCACTAATTACCACATCGATGCGAGCCCACTGAACACTGAAGGCGTTATAAGAGATCTGAAGATGCAGGTTGACACCAACCTCTCCTTCAACCACCACATTGAAACTGTGGTCAGAAAGTCCTTCTATGTGGTACATCTCATTACCAAGGGTTTTGCATCCAGGAATAAAGAGGTCACCATTTCTTTCTGCTCTTCCCTCATTAGACCAATCATTGAGTATAATGCCCCATTTGGCATGTACCTCACTAGACACCTGCAACAGCTGAAGAGGCCACAGAAGTACCTCATGAAGAGGGTCCTAGACATTAAACTCATGTCCTACACAAACAGACTCAAAAGACTTCAGCTATTCTCTGTCTTATATCGCCTACTTAGAGGCAATCTTTGCTTGACTTACAAAGCCATGTCTGACCCAGCTCTGTTAGAAATGCTACATCTAAAGAAATCCCAATCCCTCCACACCACACGGTCCAGAGACCTCAACCTCATTACCACAATCAAGAAAACATGCTGGAGGGACAGGTTCCTCACCCAGAGACTGCCGATGCTCTGGAATAGACTTTCCATAACTGTCAAGCAGAGCACCTCGTTGTCCCTCTTCAAGAGAAATCTTGATGAGTGGATGGGTAATAGAAAGTTCACCTTTGGGATCACTCCAGTGGCTCTACTTGATAGAGGCAATGGGAACTAATGTTGGGTGGCACAATGCCAGGGCACTTGTATGGGCTAGGCTTGTAAAGGCTCCAGGGCCATTAGCCTAGTACACACCTATGAACCTATGAGAGAAGAAGTGGAAAGACAGACAATAACATGGAAGTGGGGAAAGAGGTAACAAGAAATTAAATATTGGGATCAAATGCAAATTGTAAGAAGGTTAAAAATGGGGCAAGAATTGAGAGATGAGTTTCACTTACAGCGTTAGAATGTAAATATGTGGTAATGAGAAATCAGTGGGATAAGATAGAAAAGGAATGGAATGAGACAATACAGAATGAAAGTTTACTGGAAAAAATAAATGCACAAAGTCAGGAAGGGATGGAAATGGAAGGATTACCTAAAATACAGAAAACTGGGTAAGAAGGGTGAAGCAGGAGAGGGAACAAGGAAGAAGATCATGGGAAAGAGAATTGGGTGAGTGAATCTTACAGAAAGAATTGGGGGGGATAGTGCAGCTCGTAGGGTACATAACAAAAGTAAGTAAATTCAGGATATTCACATGGAAGCACCTACATAGGTACTTTTACTATCCAATAAGACTGACTAAAATGTTCCACACAGTAACCAGAGTATGCTGGAGATGTGGCAGGGAGGAGGGGACATGGAGTCACATTTTCTGGGAATGTAATGAGTTGGGGGAGTAGAATCAGAAAATATATTAACAAAGAAAGTGTTTCTCCAGGGCTATGGGGAAGGAATACTGGGTGACAATAAAGGAGAAAATAGGCCTAGTTATGACAATGGCAAGAAAGGCAGTTTACAAAAAAATGGAAGAAACAGGTGCCCCCTGAGGAGGGTGGTAGGAAATGGGATTAATGATAAGACTGGTAGAATAATAAGAAGAAACAATGGAACTGGGAAAGAAGGGATTATGTAGATTTAAAGAAAGATGGAAACAATGTATATCGGAAGAGGAGAATTAACATAGGAACAAAAAAGACTGCTCCAAATACAGAGGTAATCAGAAGAAAGTAAGGGAAATTTGTATATAGTTAAGACGCAGATTAGTAGGAAATTTTAGAATCATGCCATGATTAGGTCACCATAAATGGTAAAAAGCTTTGAATAAAATTGAAAGAAAGGTAACTGCCAAGATGGGAGTAAAGGATAATAGCAGGCCAGAAATCACACACTGTGTGAGACAATCAGCCTGCACACCCTTGGTAAGAACATTCACTGGTAAACTAATACATAAGGCAGGTTTTATACTCCAGAGAAAGTAGTAGAAAGAAGTATTTTAAGAAGTAAATAATAGCAATGCTAAACAGATTCAGTAAAATTAGAATGGGGAAACCACAGTTGAGCTCATGCCTCTCAAGTGTACCTCATTATGAGGAATGTACCTCATTTGAGGTCTAAAAAGTTCCTGTTCCTCAAAGTTCCACAAAGTTCCACATTGAAAGGGTCTGTAACACATTTGGTGTTGGGAACTTTTTAAGTGAAATCCATGGTAAATAGAAATAAATCATATTAATTCATTAAAATATCTTCTTTATAAGTAAAACCAGCATATTTTAGCCATCCTATGACCTTCCTAGCTGAAGTTGTTAGTAAGCCATTAGTGCATGTTCCACATTTTGCCATTTGTTCCACATTATGAGGGCTAGTATTCCTCATTTTGCAGATGGAAGGTTGAGAGCTATGGAACGAGCTTATATGGCGATTATAAATATTTTGATTCACAGTCATAAATTCTCCAAACACTTGTCAAGTGGAAAGGAAAATAGATGAAGAATGTAAAATGTCACTTGCAGTTTTGTAAGCTTTAGCAAAGTCAGGTAGTTAATAAACATTTTAGCATGTCCATTTGTATTTGAATCTATTCAGCAGAAGGGCTGCAGCCAGAAGTACCTTGTACAGTTACTTATTTGATATACTTGAACAATTTGAGTGTGCAGGATAAATTAGGTTTCCATAATAGCATGGGAGAGCTCAAATCCAAAGAAGGCTTGAACAATCTGTAGTATATATCAAATCAATAACAACAACTAGGGAAGCACTGCAATTTAAAAAAAAAAAACTCAAAACTATCATCTAAAAGAGCTCATAAAACGTGTTATGAGACTTTTACTAGGAGGAAAAACAGAAGGGATGTACAAATACCAATAAAGCATAAAATAAAAGTAAGGGGGAGGGGCAAATCACAGGGAAAGTTTATGATAAAGTTTACAGTTACTATAAAAGCAGAAAGTTAAGTAGACTGAATGGAAGAAAGACAGACTGAAAATGAAAGAATGTGGAATAAAGGAACTTACTTTACCCAAGAATTAAAACATCAAAAAAATACTCCTAGAATTGTGCCACAGCAACTAGAGAAAATGTTTGTCCTGAACCCAAAGGTGTCCAAAAGCAGCAATAACAGTATTATTAACAAGGGAGCAGATGCTTAATCTATTTTTTTATTTATTATTTATTTATTTCAGTTTGATGACTGGAGAGGTCCACTGGGCTCAGAAGAATGTTTTCAGTGGAGGCCCGGGGAGAAAAGCTTTACATTACATAGTAAACAATGAAATATAACAGATTTAAGTTAAGATTCAAAGATACAGATACATTAAGATACAACATATTAAAATTAAGATTAAGGATACAGATACATTATAAATCAGAGACATGATGCGGTACATTGCTTACATAGCATGTGAGTCATATGTTGACATGAATTTTACAATGGTTACATATAATATGAGTCTTGCTCTTGCAGTTTGGCCGAACAAGAACAAATGATAAAGAGGGGAGAAAAGGGAAAGCAAACTATTTACAATATTTACATTATGTATTTATTTTATTTATTTATTTTACATTTGTTGACTGGGCTGGTCCAGCTGGATTTATTTCCTTTTTCAGTAGAGGCCTGAGGAGAAAAGCTCCACATATAAACAACCACCACCACACAAAAAATGTTTATAATAAACAAGAAAGGTATTACAGTTTAAATTCTGGGAAGACTATGTGACATACTATAATAAATGCATCATACACCTACAGATCATTTTACAGTATGAATATCTATGTACATGAGATAACACTGAAGAATGAGTAATTTCCAGGGGGACTATACTACCTATGAATATTCATATTGATCACATCTGCAAAAAAAGTCATTCCAGTTTTGTCATGACTAATTTTTAGGTCTATTTTTTGAACCATCCAAGTAATTCATTAAGATATTTAATGAATAAGGCTTTATCTTTTCTTACTTGTTAAGGAGACCCCTATGTTGATATCATCTTCAAATGTTTTAAATACAGCATAATTTACACTATGATAAGTGAAAACACCATGTTTAACAGTTTGTTCCCCAACATAGAACTCTGAGGAACAACTGAAGAGTTTCTGACACAATCTGAAAAGTAATTTGATATTTTAACTCTTTGTTTCCTAATTTAAAGAAAGTTAGCAACCCAATTGTTAATACATTTATATCATGCTTCTTTAAAGAATTTATGATTTATTGGTGTAGAATAGTATCAAAGGCATTAGAGAGATCCAAAGAAATTGAACACACAACTAGTCCTTGATCCAAATCTATGCTAACCATGTCATTAAAGTAAATCAGGTTGGTAAATGTCAATCTGTTTTTGACAAATCCATGTTGAGTTGTACCACAAAGTGGACCAATTTTACCTTTAGATTCCAGTAAACTGAGGATAGCCCTTTCAAAAGTCTTGCCTACCAGAGGTGTTAAACTAATAGGCCTTAAGCTTTCTAAACTATAAGTGGCTCCTCTCGTGTAGACAGGAATAATATTGGCCAACTTTTACACTGTTGGCATAAAACAGTCCATTAAAAAGTGATTAAACAAGGTAGAACAGAATGCACCCAGGTATATTTTCAGGGCTTGGGTTTCTCACTTCTTTTAATCTGTTTGATTTAGCCACAATATATTGATTAATAATTGGCAATTTTTAGTTGATGTATCAATTACACAGTGCTGACAATCCCCAAGTATTGATGATGAATACATATTAGAACAATAATCATTAAAAGTGTATGCCAATTCTGTACTATCAAAAGTCAGTATATAATCATGTTGCATTGGTCTGACAATTAGATATGAGAAAAACTTATTATTACCTTGTTCATTTTCATAGCTTTTCTTTGTATTATCTAAAGCATATTTTAATTTTTACTTGCTACATTGTAACATCTCTAAGAGAACAAAGTGTTGAGTTTTTAAAAGAGGACATTTTTCTTCTTTTACCCTTAAGCATCTTATTGTAAGATTACTTCCATGATAGATTTAGATTGCCCTTTTTGATTTTTACAGATTCCCTGCAGTTTTATGTCACTGAAGTAAACAAGTTTCAAAACATGCCCATCACTGAGATACAGCTGAATTATTAGTACTTACCTTGTGTAATTAAATAAATTTCTAACACAGTGTTATTTCCTACTTTAATACAATTGTACTTGACCTTGTAATGTTGTGTAGTGGTTAAATCAAATAGAAGTGAAAAGCAAAAGCCCACCTGATCTGAGTTACCCAGTATATTTAATCTGGTAATCTCAGTTATTTTATAAGGAATGTTTGTCAATAATAGATCCAAAATATTGCTCAAAAATGGATCACCTTAGCACAATTTCACAATATAAACATATCAAAAAATTCCTCCTCAACAGCAGTAACATAAGTAGCATTTTGCCAGTTTATATTTGGGAAGTTGAAATTTCCCAAAATTGTTAAATAACTAACATACAAAAAATGGCCAAGTTATATACAAATTTGACATAACTGAGTATACAGAGCTTCAGAATTTTTAACAGTACAATAAATTTACACCAGAAGAACTGTGACCCTAAGCAGTTCTATCACGATGAGCTCAGGATTATGATCATACACAACTAACCTTGGTGTAAGCATTTCAAGCACATATATTACAACCCACTGTCCCTTTTATCTTGCCTTAAATTAGCATATTTGTTGAGCTCTAGTAATCTTATTCTGTACATTGCCCTAGGTTCTGTTAAAACTATGATGTCCAAGTTGTAACTATGACTAAGTTTTATACGTTACACAGATTTATTAGACGGATTTTGTGCATTGGCATAATATATTGTGAGTTCATTTTTTTTATATAATTAAGCCTTTTTCTGTTAATAGCAACTGGAAAAAAAACTAAAAAAATGTTTCATGTCTCAGTTTAGCAGAAAAAGCTTTAACCCCTTTATAAGTGAAATGGAAGCTCAAGCATTAAAAATATATTTTTTTTGTTGCAAAGAATTTGATTAGATCTCTTTTATGCAGTATGCAAACATTTTCCAAACATTTCTTAAACAATGCAGCTTTTAAAAAATAATAATTAAGGTAGACTGAGGGTAAGATCAAACTTAAATAAGGATTCCGTTATATTTCTGACAAATATGGAAAATATCAATAACTTGATTATACAAGTGAAATAACAGTAGATCTTAGATTATTCACACTGGCACAAATAAGTGAATTAAAGGATCTTCTACCTGGAAGGATCTTAAACAATGCACTGAAAATGGCAGTAGGTTTACACCCTCTAAGGCTAAAATTCACATTTCCCTATTTGGGTTGGTTAAAGGTCTTATAGTTTTCTTTAAGATAGTCACCTATGACCCATGGCCAATACACCTTCTGAATGTTAGGGGTAAGAATAACCAAGACGAATGTCGTCATTGTCATGAGGTCTATTTAGTTTTCTTCTTCTAGCTTCACTCAATAAGTCAATTTATACTGCATAGTTTAAGTCAGAGTGCTGTAGATTGATAACACATGTTAGTATGCTATCAGGCACTGAGATTAGAAAATCTGTTTAGAAGAATTTCTATAAGTGTGAGTCCTTTTTATGTAGGTATAACAAACGGAAGAAAATATTTTTTTCTGTCAAGTATCAAAATTGGTATTAATATACACATTTGCCAAAAATCCTTGTAAGTGTTGTTAATTTCTGAATCAAAATCAATCAGATTGCTACATAGATGTATAGGGTGCAATCAGAATTCACAAAACACCTAGATGATAGATGTGCATATTACACTTACAGCACTGAAATATCGCCTTCTCTTCTAAGAGCAAATGAATGCCAGTCCATGCCAAGTGGTTCACAGCAATAAGATTAGACCAAAGGAAAAATGTAGAAAACCCACCTAAAGTAAGGTTTTGAAGGCAAACACAGTTCACAACTAAGAAAACAGCTAACTTACAAATAGGGGTATGAATGGCTTGGTCCATTCTCCTGTACTCACATAATCATACAGAGATGTACAAAGCACATTTTGTGTCTTCACATCAAAATGAGGATAAGAACATCTGCTTGAGGAGGCACAGTATTTAATTGTGAAACTGGTTGTTAAATTGCCTGAGAGACCAGTCAAACAAATTGCACCTACCAGGTCACCAGGAAATGCACAAATAGAAAACTAGTGTGTTTTTAGTTGAGTAATATACTACTTTAAGACAAACAATGAAAATTATACTTACAGGTATCACTGAGTGAGTGAAACGTAATCCTTAGTATATAAAAGGCAAGGATTCATACTAACCCCTTTCATAACTGACCATTAATTAAACGACGGTCCCCAGATAACCGAGTGTTTTGGTATGTTGCTGTTTATGTATAAATGCCTCATATCTAAAATGTTTCACCATTTTCATGTAATTTTTTTTTGGGGGGGGATGTTGCTGCCACAGTTATTCATAAAAATATATGCAAATAGGCTCCTACCTTCAAAGTCAAAACAGCAGCTGCATCTTGAATTTTATTGAAAAAAATCTATTTGCACAGAATACATATCTTTCTAGGTTTGAAATCACACCAACATTATATATTTGTTTTTGGTAGCTTTTGCTTATTTTATTCTGAACAAAACTCAAATATATGCTTAACATTAACAGAATGGCAAGCAAATGCCAGTATCCTTAAGATAGTTACACTTTATTGTGTTTTGCACAGCTTAATAATGCTCAGCTATGTGCATTTCTATCAAAAATAATGCATGCACATGTCCTATAATATATAAAACAATATAAAATATCACTTAAAAGAAAATAATATTATTTTTGATTATCATTTCAACAAAAGAATGCATAATATACACATTTGTTACAAACCAAATGACAAAAACTATATAAAACTACTGGTGGTAATTAGCATTAAAGGTCCATGTTCTACAACTATACTAAATAGTATACCAAGCTTTTCAGAAAATGAAGTGATTACCTACAGCTACAAAATACAGTTAGCTGAGGCATTAGGTACAAAGAAACACATGCACAACTTTAATTTCATGTAATGTACATTTTATAAATGTGTCTAAACTTGGGAGGGCAAACATCCAGTCACCTAAAACTTTTCTATTCAGGAAAAAAGTATTTATATTTTTGAAGTAATGAAACCAAATAAGTGTTCTACACCATAGGTTTTCTTCTTATAATGAGAAGTTCAACCTATACCCCCAGTGGACATGGAATATAATGTAAAATATCAAACTGTTGTAGTCAGGTCCTTAGTTAGTTGAACTAGCACCCCAATCCCTCCACTTTTCAGTGAAAAACAAAAGAACAAAAAAAAGCACTTGACTCCAATAAGCTGATAAGTGATCAGTTTATAACAGTTAAACCTAAACGCCCCCTACAACACTTCCATTGAAGAGCAAAAAAAAACATATGTTCCTCTTACTGGCACACCAATCAGGTGGCCAGATGCATGACAACTCTGCCTCCCTCCTGCCCCAGCCATTTCGGTCACATTTCTGTTCCCTGTCCCCAGCTATCCTTCAACATAATTTCTTTTAACCTGTAGCAAAATGTTTGGTACAGTTTATATCCTGCCTGCATGGAGCACTATAGTCCTTATGCTTTAGAAAAAAAAATTCTACTCCTTATACTGTAGCAAACTACTTACTACAAATATAATAAACAGTTGTTCCAGTTTATACCCTGGCTGTATGGATCAATACAGCGCTCAGGTTTCAGTTAAAACAAAAATATATATTTTTTTACTTTTAAATTGTACCAAACTGTTGGGTACAATTCAGCCAGCAGTTGCTACAGTTTAGACCATACACGGACCGCTACAGCATTCAGTACTTCTGTTACTGTTCAAGATGCAGTGAAATCCTTAGGGATAGAATAATATTCTTGAGTGTCTTTTATACACATGTATCTTATTAAAAATGTTGAAATGCCTTAGATGAACTGACATATGACCTCTTATACACAGCTAGAAAATCTAACATTTCAGGTGGCTTTACATCAAAATCTAGCGCTATATTTGTTTTCCACCTGGAGATGATTTGAGCTCTTCTCACAATGTGTGAAATGAATGTACTAAATGTATGTACACTGAATTCAAAAAATTCTCTCTCTCTTTATTGATATATATATATATATATATATATATATAAATATATATATATATATATATATATATATATATATATATATATATAAATATATATATATATATATATATATATATATATATATATATATATATATGGGTCTGCTTCACAAACAACCTCATAAGACCAACCGCCCAGAACACCAACTTTCAACTCCATGTAAGTAACTGCTTGGCCAAACTAAAAAAGAAATTAAAACTGGAGCAAATTAAACCCAACCATGTGGGGGCTTCTCCCCCCAACACCCCCCTAACTAAATATACAAGCTCAGCGATCCCTCTACCATGGAGGTAAGGTGCAAAGTTCAGCATTTATTTTGATGCTTTTGAATCAATGTTTTGACATTATTTTTTGTACTTCAATATTTCA
This sequence comes from Protopterus annectens, assembly GCF_019279795.1. Classification (NCBI taxonomy): domain Eukaryota; kingdom Metazoa; phylum Chordata; order Ceratodontiformes; family Protopteridae; genus Protopterus; species Protopterus annectens. The sequence goes on from NC_056741.1 coordinate 1,838,142,441, forward strand.
AAGTACATCTAAATATCTATCTATATATAAATATATGCTTTTGGCTATAATACCAAGTTTTCATACAGTTACAACTTAGGTAAGCATAATTCTTGAGAAAAGTGCTTAAAAGGAATGAACATATCACACAACAAAACATTTAAGAATAAACGTCTGAGTTAACAATATAATGACACTGCAGTGCATTTTAAGTAAAAGCTTTGTTCAATGAAGCCATCAGCAAGGTAAAATTTAATGTGTATTCTCACATTTATTGCTCAGTTCTGTTAATGTAAGCATGCAATACATTCAAGCCTTATCTACCAGCATTCCATAGATCAAAATATGTCAGTAGTATATCACGCAGTACAATAATTAGTGTATGATATTACTTATGGCATAGTATTACTGAATCACTGATAATGTTTTACAGCAACGCTTTCTTTTTTTTTGCCAGTATGCTACAGTTCAGTAAAGTAATATTGCAGAATGTGTCAGAATAATAGTGCTGTACTCTTAGTATATCCCTAATGTAATTCAGTAATGCACAATGTTCTACAATAGTGCACAATATTAAAACTATTTTTACATAATTCCTTCAAGGTATTTTACAATGAAACTTTTAATACAAATGTCCTTTGTGCAATGAAGAGAAGCATGAGCATTATATTCTTATTGCAACACTCTAAGAAAACTGAAATCCGTCATTTTATCAGTGATAAATAAAGCTCACAGCACTGATGGAGAAATATTCTTTTCATACTGTTTGTCTAAAGTCTGGAATTAGATTCCTCTCACTTTTAGATAGCTACGTAACCTTTATTCATTGAATCTCACCTGAAACAATACCTCATTGATTCATGGTTGTGCACCAGTACCTCACCTGGTTACACCTTCTCTTTAGTATACTACCTTTTCTTCACACTGACGTCATACAAATGCCACTCGACACATTGTGTTGTACCTGCTGATCTCATTCGTAAGCAAACTAATGCCATGTAGTATCATGATTATAGTAACTGATTTCATAGCATTTATTATGTTTCAGTGAACTTTCTTATCATAACCTCACAACTGACATGCTTTAAAGCAATTGCAAGTTATGCTACTTGTATTAGATTTGCATTATTCTGTTAATGGGGCTTTTATCTCCAGGCTTTAACTGAAAAGGGGTTCATTTTCCACTCAACAAATATGAATAAGTAGACATTCTGCTAGAGAGTAATAACTATATTAGAACAGTATCGCTACATTAGCAGACATGTTTCCCTTGAGTACCTTTAATTTGTTTTGCTAATCTGCTATATATTGATCACCATGCATTACAACTGCAGTACCATTTTTTGATTATGAACTCAATGTAACTCAGTAAGGAGTAGTCTGTTGCATAAATAGTGTCATAATTAAACTATTTTATGCATACTTTAAGGCATTTCCCAATATACTAGATTTAAATATTTCTGCCTAATAATGATTTTGCTAATGTAATATACTTAAACAGAACTATACACTGTCAAATTAAAGGAAATATTAGCACTATATTTTCACTTTAAGCAGGTAACAAAAGTGAAATAATAATTTTTTGGTACATGAAGAATAAATACTATTGTATTAATACGTGCTTCATTAAGACATCAAAACCATAGTAGAAAGTATTATTGTATCAACAATGATATTTTTCCTTTTATTATGTTTTTTTAGCCTGCTACACCTGAGTAAAATTTTGCATTCATTAAAACATCTAGCATACAGCAGAAAACTATCTTTGTATTACTAGAAATGCTTCCATGGATTTAATACACTTATTTTTGTCTTCAATCAGTCATTCTTGAATGGAACTAAATATTGCACAGTGTATTAAAATATGAGGGGTATACCTTTGCTACAACTCGGGGCACTGAGAGTACTGCAAAATGCAATAAGCTTTTATTTATTGAGACTTTAAGGGTAGGTGGGCTGGTCCACAGACCCTTTTCAGCTATGAATAGAGTATAAGAACACAAAAGTTTACAATGCTGATGCAATACTACAAAATAGTTACATCATACATCATCATAAGCAGAATTGTAGCTAGTGTGGCGCAAAGGGGGCAGTTGACCTTGGTACAAGGTATTTGGTGGAGTGATCAGCAGTAATGATTGCACTTATGGTCAAGGTCGAAACACTTCAGCCCTCCATGTATAGTCTAGCAAGCCACTTGTAATGTTTGTAGTAAAACAGTTTACTACAGAAAAAAGAAGCAAATAATTTTTATGTTTGTTTTATTTTGCTTGTCAGTGTTTATAGGACCCTCCCCCTTTTTATCATACTCCATAGAATCTTTTTTTGGTTGTCACCCTTCATCCTCAACTTAAAAGTTGAGGAGCACCACCTCCAGGAGTGGCAAGGGTTGCAAATGAAATGTATGCACAATAAAAACAGTCTTAGCACTGAATTTAATAGTGAGTGCAATTACTGGTTCATAATCTTACTGCAAACCTGTGACAAAACTGAAACACAGATTGTTAACTGATGAACAGTTATAGTATTACTGTACTAATAATCACATCATAAAAAAAATCAGTATATCAGCTGTCGTGTTACAAAAACAGTGAAAAGACTGTAATGTTGTTGCACAGTAATTTTAAAAGTATTCAGCATATGTGCTACTTTCAGTTGCTACTCAGTTTTGTCCACTTAAGGATATTTCAGTTATCTGCCAATAAGTATTATGTGTATTGGAAAAGTAACTGCACAATACTTAGAAAGTAAAATAGTGTTAGCAGCCTACATGGTACAGTATATAGTAGTGGTATAATGTTATTTGAAATTAGCTTTATGTAGTACAGTATTATAGTATTGTTACAAAGTTTTTTTATTATTATGGCAAATTGTTACTGAAATGTATAATGCATTGGTAATCAAGAATGGTGTTATTTTAATATGTGTAAATACCTCAGCATTTTGGTTATAACACAAAATGAATGCTACACCAGGAACCGTATAATGAAGCACTGTTTTAAAAGTAGTAACAAGTGGTCATAAACACAATGAAGGCTACAAGGTATGTGACTAATATAATGCACAAGTAATAAAAAATTACACTATGAAAAACATAAGTATTACCACAGTATTAAACACTGAATAATAAGGGAAAGGTGTGTCTGTGTGTGCGTGCGTGTGCGTATGTGCGTGTGTGCGTGTGTGCGTGTGTGCGTGTGTGTGTGTGTGTGTGTGTGTGTGTGTGTGTGTGTGTGTGTGTGTGTGTGTGTGTGTGTGTGCGCACAAATATATATACATATATAAATTTGTAAAAGTAATATACATACGGCGGTGGTGAGGTATTCTTCCATTATGGTTCTGATATATCTGATGATTGTGCCCAATTTCTACTGCTTCTGCTGCTGCTGTGAAAGAGAACAATTGATTAATGCCCTGTGGGGGAAAAAACAGTACTTTAGGATTCCTGTAAATAATACATCTGATGTCTGCCCCTTTCTTAGCTTTTAATATTTGAGTTTTCTATTATTTTATGCTTCAAAATACTGAAGCAGGTTAGATTTCCTTCTCTGGAAGTTTCAGCTTTAGCTACAAGATCAGGCCAGTATTCATAGGGAATTTGTACACAATGGTGAGTTATATTGCCAATGGTAATGTAGGGTTGTCACCTTTTCAGATGCCCAAAGTCAGACAATTGTTTTAAATAGAAACATGCAGTTTTGCTGGACAAACTATACCCACAATCTTTTACTTCCTGTCTTCCTTTTATCTCCATTCTTTCATTGCCTACAACTTTTCTTATTGTTCTTCCAATTCCATGGAAATATTATTTCATACTTTAACTTCACAACATATCTATTGTTGGTTATGTACTTAATGTTGTGTTTTATCTACTATGTGAACTATGGAGTTTTTATCCAAGACCTCATTTGAAAATGGACTTTTGCTTAGTTGAACTATCCTGGTAAACAAATGGAAATTAATGTGAATGAATGGATAATTTTAAGTGCTAACATCTTTGCAAACTCATCTGCAGATTTGAACAGTGTGTTTTTTTAATCTTTGAATTATAAAGGAATAGAAAAGCATTAAGAACAGAAAATAACTATCTGAAAGGAGTAGTATGATTTGTATTTTATATTTTGTTTTCATATTAGTATGCATAGGAAATGTACTTGCACATATGGTTTTGTAAGACTTTATGTATACAGCAAGATGTGTGCATATTAGATACATGTGAGGCAAGTAGTTTTACCATAATTTATAAGTAGCACAATATATGCAGTATTAACCAAAGTGTGGTGCAGTTCTGTTTTAATGTATACAGAGGGATGGTTTTGTGCAAATTTATGGTTAAGATTCATACACAAACAGGTATAAATGGCATGCAGCAGACAGTATGATGGGATCCAGAATTAATCAGATATGTATTAGGGCCAGTACAGTACTGACATACTGAGCAGGTGACTGTGCAGTAAAGAGCAGCTGTGTTTCAGGGGAGTGTGAGACTAAGCTGACACAGTGAAAGAGCAGCACTATAGACAGGCATGTGACTGTCATGGTAGATGTCACCACCAAGACAGGCAAGTGCAGAACAATAAATGCATGTCTACGGGCAGTGAAGCACTTGGTAACTGCCAATCCAGATAGCTTACAGGGAGTCACTACATCAAAGTCCTAACCAAATTCATCAGGAAAATAATGAAGGTGAAAAATAGGAATGGGGAAAGCAAAGGGTATGTACAGACGAATGATTCAGGAAAGAATAAAGGACAAGGGAAGGCAACTGGGGCCGACAGACAAACTACACACAGACATACAAGGGCAGTATGCACACAAAAGGTAGGGGCAGCACTGGACAGACACAGACTGATAGAGAGTGAATAGCTGCTGATCAATAGGGTGGTATAAAACAAAGTACAGACAACGATACAATAGAAAACAGAGCATCTAGAAAGGAGATATTGCAGGGGACATGTCTGGATGACAGGCCAGCCCAAAAGGTGACATTTATCTATCAGTCACTTCCATTACTGATGTCATGGGCTAGCTGATGGTTGGAGCTTACCTGTCATAAGACTTTTCCATTCCCATGAGTAACCCACAGGTGTGGAAATCCTGCTAAAGGCCCCAAGAGAGAAACAATGGCTGGAAATGTTCACAAACCAGCTGAATGAGATGTTACTGCAGGCCCTCCACACTCTCAGCATGGATTTCATGGCTAAAGGTGTCATGGGCAACATGTGCCAGTGCCAGTTGTGGGAGGGACTGGTGTAAGACCTATAAAAGGTATCGGCAACAGGTGAATAAAGGGTTACTGTGATGATACTTCATGCAAAACAGGAAGGTATAGGACATTGTCACAGATACTCCACCACAGGGGACTGCATCGCAAATATAGAAGTAGCGTACAAAGATGGAGATGCTCCTCCTCTCTCTGGGGGGAAGGAGTGAATCCTCATACTTGAATGTTGGCGATAAGCTAGTAAGGATCCCTCAAGTTTGGTACAGTACAACTATGTATGTAATGGAAGTGATTTTCATGGAACCTTCTGCATATCTGTCCTTTCAGGTAGCTCTTAACTCCACTTGCAACAACCTACATGACAAGGTATGCATGAATCCATAAGTTATGCGTACTGTTTGTCTACAACTATGGATGTCATAGAGGGATGTTACAGTCATATGTCTGAGTGCTTTCAAAGGTTTAATGTATCAGTGCTTTCACAGATTTTACTAATGGAGGTATCAGTACAATTGGAGAGTGCATATCAGAAGAAAGCAGTTGTTTGTGGCTGATGATAATGCACACATGGCACAATCAGATGACATGGTGGCACTGTCTACACCACTTCTATTTGAGGGCTCACCTACATCACAGGCCTTGATGGATATAATGTCTGAAACCATGACATCAACAGTGCAGAGCAACCCTTCTGTGCTCTTCATGAGTTGCCAGCCTCTAACATTCCCTCAGACACTGATATGCACATACCCACCACAGGGGAGAGGAATGTGTGGATTGGGGGCAATGCCATGACTCCAGATCAAGTCCTAATCTGGATACAGCACTATGGATGTGCAGGTCAGTGATCCAGGCCCAGATAATATCTACTAACTGCAATGAGGGGGTGGTGAGTGTGCACTTTGGTTTATCTCACTACTAACAACATGTGCATAGTGATATAGAGTACAGGCACAAGGAGCCGCTGTTGCTGGTCAGGTGTATATTGTCACATAAAGATTCCATTGGAGGCTTCAGTGACACATACAGCAAATGTTCTCTACTTTGCCAGTGCCAGCTATGCAATGCATGACCTCCATTGGAGGATGCAGATATATAGTGAAAGATAGTGTGCTACACCCACACCCACACACACTGCCCCATCCATCTGTCAGTAGATACATGGTTGTAGATTGAAATATTGCATGAGATCAATTCTTGGGATCTCTCACAAGGCTGCTCACAAATGTTCCCAAAGTTCTACAACTTTGTTTTTCACCTGTGGACACACAAAGCAACACCATTGTTCATGGTGGTTGTCTAGGTCACAGACGATGAAGGCCTGTAAGTTCCTGCAGTGACACATCCCATCAGGGTACACATTTACTCATAGTTCTAAGCCTTTCCTGCCACAGAATACAATGAGCTATGAGACTCAAGACCACCACAATCGGATATCACCAACGTAAATAACACAGCAGTTCAGACCCACATCTGGAAGATGTAATACCTGATTCCATACTGAGTAGCTACAGAATTCACCTCTCGTGATTCTATAATTGACGTAGTGGATTTTTTTACCAGAAGTCCACATGAAACTGGTTTACAATTTATTCATACATCTTCAATAGAAATAGAGCACTTAAATGGAATCATTATGGAATTGATGGAATTCACCTTACAGATTAATTTCATCCTTTTTTGAGGGGTAATATTACTGACAATTAAGAGGGTGGCTATGGATGCAGCTTGCCCCTGATCTGTCCCAACCTTGTTATGCTCTACTCAGAGAAAAGGTACATTTTTAGTTGACTTTGTAAGTCCTGCTGGAACTTATACTTTCATTATCTACATGATATTCTAATCCTGTAGTTTGACACACACACACGCACACACACACACACACACACACACACACACACACACACACACACACACACACACACACACACACACACAGTAAAGACACCTGGCGAAAGAGGGGGACCTTGGGAGATATGGACTGAATATAGGGACTGAATATAGGGAGTTGATGTGTCAACTAAAATTGAACACTGCTTTTCCTCTTGGTTTAAATAATCACATTTCAATCAAATTGTTTTAAAGTTAGGGGCAGCAAAGCTCTAAGCCAATTTTTAAGAGGATAGGTTGTGATTGTTTTGTTTCTGGTTTTGGATAATTGATTCACATAAGATTTTATTATTACTCTGTTATTATGTGTGTTTTTCATTTTTTGTTTTCTATTTTTATTATTTTTTTGTATTTCATTAGAGAATGTACACGTTTTTTGGATGATTGATATATACTTATAACAATGCATTTTTTAATTATGTAATCATTAATGTATCTTCTTGAATTGTTCTGTTTTGGGTTGTTTTTCCACCTAGTTCATAAGTATGTTTATTTTTCGTGCCCCTTTATTTTTTTTTTTTTTTACTTTGTTGGTCATATGACACTTTGTATCTGGTTGTCATATGCCACAGGCACCTACATAAGTCATTTTGTTTCAAACAATTTTGATTCTGATGAAGTCCTTTTGAATGTGTGGGACAAAAGCACTTGACCTACTGTTTTTATTTTACTCGAGGAATAAATTATTGCAAATTTTGTGCAGGTTATGAGATATTCTTTGTTTTCCCTGCATACACCTAACACTACGTGTGCCTTTGTGTTGGTTTTAAGTTTCTTTTGGGCAGCATGGTCACATACTGTCAGTTTTAGTTTTGGTCAGTTTTGCAAAATACCTTCCTTAGTGGTGGTTCTTTCCTCTGCAGTCTTGGGGAACCAGATATGCTCCTGCACATGAGGGACAGGGGTGTTAAACCAAGGATGAATTTGCCATTACCCATCCATTCATTGGCATTACATTTGAATAGAGAGTGAGAGAAGTACTTTGCTTTATGTGGATTGGAAGATGGTTCCATAGAAGCAATATTCATGTGATACATAACTGTCCTTCCAGCATGTTCTATTTATTTTGTAAAAAAAGATTGAGATCTCCTGAGTGGGTGTTAATGATACCATTGGACTTATAAATGTATAATAGGTCTGACAGACTAGGGTTTGTTGAAGGTCTATACACAAGGAAAAGGTTGCTTTGTAGCTTATATTATACTGAGAAAGTGGACAAGGCTTTGAGACGCTCTGCATAGGCTTAATGATTTAGGCCCTTTATTTTTTTAGAGAGAAAATGTTGTGGTTGTTCAGTTGCGACAAGTGTTTGGGCACATACACACACATATACTGATCTTTTAAAATATATTTCACTAAATTATGTCGCAATATGTGTACTGTGCTAAGAAAAGTTAATTTTCAGGAGGATGTTTTGCTTTTATTTAATTATTAATCATAATACCTTTGTAAGATTTTTAAGGTGGCCAGTGAATTTCTAAAGTTGTATTTTAATATACTCAGTTGAGAAGGGATGTGAAAGAATCAGGGATAGAATGGAAAACAAGTCTACTGGAAGTGAATAATGCTATTATCTTGTAATACATATTTTGTATTTGTTTATGTTTTGTATGCAAGACATTATTTCTGCACAAGTGGATATGTAAAGACATTACTTAATACATAATACTAAAAGTAGGTGTGTTTGTCAAAAGTGATTCTGATAAATTACATAAATTATAGCATTATTGTAAGACACCGGTAATTATCGCTAATCTTTCTGACACCAAGTTGCATACTATAAAGTACTGTGAATATGACACAGTTGGCTTATAGCATAGTTTTCTAAGAGGAGGTCTAACAGTGCTCTGTAGTGTCATACTGACAACAGCACCATCTGTGCAACATACTATAATAAATGTACTGCTAATTCACGGTATCCATTTACCCAGTGCACTCTTACATATCAAAGCACTCTGTATTGAAATAATACTGCAATATTCTAACTCACATAATCATAATAATAAAACAATATACAATATTTTTAAATGTCTGCCAAAAATAAGATTTGATATCATAGCACTTATCTCTGTCAGAAGATCTGTTTGAAGTTTTGATTACTTTGCATACTGCAAGCAAAGGAGACTTCATTGGAGCAACATGTTGCTCGTGCATGCATACAAACCAGCCCAAATTTTTTTCAGCAGCATTGACTAAGAAATACAGTCAATGGATATTCAACAATGTGAGCTATATAGACAAGGACTTAAGGATTTCTTAAGTAAAATTCATAAATATGTGTATGCTGAACAACTCATAGTAGTCACGATTGATGTAAAAGATCTATTTTCAGTCATACCCCATGAGTGCGGTATTAACTGGTTTATCCAGTATTTGTGCCAACAAGAACAATTGGACAACAGTACCACTGAGGTTTTAAGGTCTTTAATAAAGATGGTGTTAGACAATAACTTTTTTTGGCTTGAAGAAACCGTTTATATATTTTAAAAAAATGGTGTGGCAATGGGGGCAGCTTGTGCCCCCATTTTAACCAATATTGTTTTGGCACATTGGGTACACCACTTCATTTTCAGTTTGTGCTTGAGGATGGTTGGACGCTTTATGGGCATTTTTTGGATGATATTGTTATCTTTTGGAGGGATAATAAGTCAAGATTATTGGAGTTACTTTAATTACATAAACAATAATACTGAATTTTTAAGTTTCACCCCGAAGAAATCTGTAGAAACTATATCTTATTTGGATGTTGAAATAAAAGTTGACCACATTAGTAAATATTTTATTTCAGTCTGTTTATGAAATCTACCTACTCTAATTCTTTACTTCACTTTAATAGTAGTCATCCTTTACACCAGAAAAAAGCCCCTGTTAAGGGGAATTTAGTCAGATTAGCAAGGATGATGTCTGTACCCGACAAACATTCGTTAATGTTAATAAATAAGGGTTATCCCTGTGAATTTTTAGAAAGACTTTTTAATGAGGGTATAGAAAAGAGCAGACCTTTGTACATTAAATGAGAATATTTTATTTTATTTTGCTGTGGTTTCAGTTATTCCAGTTGCCTTCCATTAAGGGCAAGTTTACTTGGATTCATTTTAATCATATAGAAAAAAGATTGAATGGACACTATCAACCCCTTTTAGAGTCTGAAGGTGAGATGGCAATTAATGAGGCTAATAATGGCCATATGTTTAACAGAGGTTGTATAGTGACCTTTAACAATCATGTAGGAGCCAGAAGAGATATTATTGAAAACAACTGGAATGTTTTTGAAATCTGTGGTATGGATATGGAGAAAGTATATAAGGTACCCACAGTTATTTACAGGAGAGACCGTAACAAATTTTTTTTAGAAACAGGTTTTCAACTTTTTAAAGCCATTGATCAACAGCAGAACATGATGGTAAAATGTGGGAGATGTTCTCAGTGCCCTTATATACTGGAAGGGGACAGTATTTTTTAAAAGGATTTCATAGAATAGAATGCCCAAGAAGGTGCAAATGAGACACTAAGAGAATTATTTATGCTGCTTTATGCAAGAAATACATTTCCTTTTATATTGGCAAAACAGAGAGTGTTTTAAAAGACTGGGTCGAAGAACATATAAGTTAGTTAAAAAACATGACCCTAGAAATGCCTTGTGGAAAGGAAACACATTCAATATTATGTTGGAAATAAGTTTTTTTTTTTTTTTTCATTATAGAAGTACTTGACTGTGATGTAAGGGATGGACAGTGGAAGATTAGGCTTGAGTGTAAGGAATTTGAATGGCAACTAAAAACTAATGCCACAGGTCCATTTGGTTGGAATGAAACCTTATTTATCTCTCTCTTGCTGGTTGAAAATGAGGGCATTGTATAGCTAACAAAAGTGTATATAAATAGTTTTTCAGCTATATGGTTGTGTTTTTAACTTTTAATTTAGATATATTTACTTACATTCATTTTAAGTTTTTACTTATAGTGGGCTTTTTTGTGTGTTTTGGTTTAGTTTTAAAAGGTTTTAAATGTACTGTAAGCTGGAGTATCATGATTATTATTATTTTTTTTTTTTTGTGGAACAGTGATTAATTGTATTACTGGGGGGAGGCAGGTATTTTAACACAGGAACGGTATATATAATGGATATTCAATATTGATTGCCACTCTGAGGAAGCCCTGTTTTATATTAAAGGGGATGAAAGCACTTAGTGTTTTGAATGAACTTGAGTGTTTTCAACAAACTCATACAGCATTTTACCTTCAGTGCTTTTTTTTTTTTTTTTGTGATGTAGCACAATCTGTCTGGTGTGGAATACTCTGAGAGCTAGTTTTATCCATCTTTCATTGTTTGGTTAGGATCCTGTTGCTGTTTACATAAAAATAAGTCTTTCTCCAAATGTGTAAACAACTACCTATATCAATATACCTTTAGTTAGTAACAGTGAAATGTTGTTCTTCTTTCGGCTTTTCCCAGTTAGGGGTCACCACAGCAGAACTCCGGTCCGCTAATGATTGGTAGAAGATTCTTTATGAGTGCCAGCTCGACGTCCAACCTTCAATGAAAGCACGCCCATTCTACGCTTGTCTTTTGAACACCACTCGACCACAGGGAGGACATGCAGACTACACACAGAAGGCGCTCCAGCCGAGAATCGAATGGGAGAACCTCTTGCTGTGAGGCAACAATGCTACCACTGCACCACCGCGACTTACAAATAACTGAAACTAATGGAAAAATATCTAATGTGTAGTTTACAATACAATGAAATAGTTCACTGCAACCTCAGTGAGCTATTCTTGGCACCTTTGGTTCCTACTCCATCAGTAATACAGGACATGTTATAGAAAGTCTTGTACACTGTTAAGTCTGCCTACATCATGGATCCCGTTTTAATTTCCAGCACACTATTTTGTAAAATGAGGAATAATAATTTGACATTATAAAGTTTGTTCAACTTATTAGCAGAAAAGGGTTACATCCCCATGAACTAGAGAACTTAATAACGTTAGTCCAGTTAGTCTGATATCTATCATATGGACTTGTATGGAAAGCTTTGTTCTCCACTTGCTAAAAGGTAACAGTAAATATAGTTAGTCACTGTATCTGTTACAACATGCTTTTATTCAAGATACATTTTGCCTGTTAAGTCTCACTGACATTTATGAACCAGTTAGTAAGGCCTTGGATGCTTGCATTACCATTGTAACTGTCATCTTGGATATGTAGCTAATGCATACATCTCTGTCCTCACTAAGTCATCACTAACAGCCTTATCAGATACTTACTGCAATTCATCAAAGTACATTACCTCTAGGGAAATCAGAACAAGAATCTGCACAACAGAGTCCTATACAAAAAAACACTGATCATATTACACACACATATATGTATATATATATATATATATATATATATATATATATATATATATATATATATATACCAGCAAGTGGGGGCTTGTAAGAAGGCTTTCTCAGTGGGTTCAGCCACATTTGAGTTAGGGATCCCATTAGTCTGTCCTCCAGAAGGCTGCTACATGTTTATTTTATTTATTTATTTGTAATTTTGTGACTGAATATTAAAAGTACATGCAATACAGAAGAACAAATGCAAAATCATTTTAAAGGGTCTTGAAATAACATGTTTGTTGCAGATTCTTATACTTGTTACATGGATCTATGTACAGAGAAAACACTGCAGAGTTAGAGTTAACAGTAAAGCCAAAGTAGTTTACAATATTTACAGTATATACATATAGCTCATTTTGAATATGCTTGGGTGCCACCTAAACATAACATGTCAATGAAATAGCCTTAAGATAGGGACAACCATTCATCTGTGCAGGTTTTGAATGCCCTGTAATTGGAAAAGGGAAGTGGGTATGAAGGGTGCCATTGTACTGTGGTCAGCTGTATGGACAGAACTGGGAGCTTAACTTCTCCTTTGCCATCATATCATATGGGTAACAAACAACTGACATTTCACAAGAAGACATGTTTGAACTTCACAGTCACATGTCTCTCACACCATGCCTTGCCTCTATGGTGACAAGTCATTCAGATGCCCTACCCCACTGCTTGTGACTATAGCTGTCTCCATACGTGATCTCCAATCAGAACTGGGTATCACTACGTCCTGGACACACCCCAGCACGTTGCCTCACCTCCTTTCAGAGCGAGGTGGTCAGGCTCCACCTCTTCATTTTTTCCCTTCCCTTACTACCTCCTCCAATGTTGTACCCACAAACTGAGCAGTGGTAAACTGGGATATAGTCAAGGTTTATCCTTCTTTGCCATTGTAGTGAATCATTAGCCACACCTCTAGGAGTCTTTGTTTTTTTTTCATTTTAATCAAGTTTCTTACTCTCAGATGTTTGCCAAAAGTTCTGTCAGTGCTATAATTTCCCACTTCGCCTCCCCCTTCCACCATAAGCACTAAACTTTCATTCTTGCAATCTAAGTTTATGCCAAAAAACAGAATCTCCCTAGTATTGTAATAATATATAATACAGCTTTACGTCTTCTTGCCTGCATTGCACTGCAGAACAACAAAAAATAAAAAAAAGATTTTGAACAAAAATCTGAGTTATATTCATGGCCAGTGTTAGCATTTATGAGGCTCCCAGCAGATGTCAAGCTGTGCCCCCTAGGCACTTCCAGTCTATGTATCACCCTGTCACTGCCACCCTTCCTAAGCAACCTTTTTGTTCTTGCTGCAAACTTTCAGGAGTACTATGTACAGACTGACCTTTAGCTACAATATTCTTACATTACAAGACTTGTGTACTACACTGTGTTGGCCCATCTCACAAAAAGGGACATTTACAGTTACTGGCAATTAATTGCAGCAATGATATATATATATGTACAGGTCTGGACTTAGGTGAAATTGTGCCCTAGGCCTAATGTTTTAGACCTCTCCCATACACACAATAGCCTCTAGTCTTTCCCATCTTGGGCTCCCCATACCATGCACATTATTTTTTTTCTTCCTTTTCTCACATTTTGCCGTACCTTTCAGCTTTTTCAAGAAGCTATAACTTTCTATATGCTCTGAAGTGCATTTTAACATTTTTTTTTCTTTTTACACACCTTTTCATCCAATAATGGCTTGAACAGAAATTATGATTAAGTAAAGAAATTGTGTTGCTGTTCAGCTTTAGTTTTCATTGCAGTCTTTCAACATACATTTCCTGAGCAAAGGCAGTACCATAATAACCATTTAGGAAATAAGAAAAGAATTTCAGTTTTATGTTTTTTTTTTCTTTCAAGGAAGACATAAGTTGTACCCAAGGTTTAATGTTCAAAGATGACAAAACAGTAGCTCACAATAAACTAACAACCCTTTATTGTCTGAATACACAGGTCCTATCTGGGAACTGCCTGCCTCTCAAGCCCCCCCAAAAGACTGCTTATGCATCCCTTTGGTGTTAGACTGGGATGAAGGTAAAGGTTCAAACTGCCACAGTCGTGTACTTCAAGGGACTGCTGATATACATATATATAGTAGGTCTCCTCACTCCTCAACCCAAACTGTCAAAGGCAGCCACCTCTATATGTGTCCTAAGTGTGATTGTGAGAGTAAAAAAATAATGATTATAGTAACGTATTCTACTTTGTTGTTCCTACACAAGCTGTAGTAATCTTCTTTGTACACCTCTGAGGTATGTGAGAAAAGTAAAAGAAACAATGACCACACTGTCCTCAGCACAAACACAACTTTTAATGACTTCATGTGCACACCTCTGAGATTTGACTGTGAGGAATAACACCACAATCCCACCACCTGCCCCCCCCCCCCCATATAACCTACAACAGCTTTTTGTACACACACATCTGAACGGGGCTGGTTTTAGAATGACTGCAGTTGAGAGCAGAAGCCATTATCAGCTTTATCCTAACAGGATCATATCACAGCCCTGCTCGGGTTAAAGAGCATAATCAGAATTTTTTTTTTCACCTCATTTCTCCTCAAACAGTGTTTGTGGGGCCCCTACACAGTCAAGGATGATTAAGAGTGCCCTCTGTATTCATTGTACAGTCTGGGGAGTAACGATCCCCAGAGTCTTAGAAGATCTAAGTGTCTGAATGTTTTGGGATACATTTTATGACATACTTTTGAAATATAATTTCTTGTTAGCTACAGTTATTACTGACACGCAGAAGAATAATATATGTGTCCTGGCATTATTGAGTGTGTGCACAGATAAAACTCACTAACATTTTCACAAACACACACACATTATATATTATTTCAGCAATACATTGTGCAACACTGGTACCAGCACACTAGATCAGTGACTGTTGTTAAACAGTCATCAAACAGCAGCAGGGATGGGTCACTTTTATTTACCTCAGTGAGGAGTAATGCAAACCTGTCACTGTCTCTGATTTCACAGACCTTCCCTGATTTTGCACATAATTTTGTTGTCCTTTGTAACAAGTTTGATTTGCTTGTAAATCATTCGGGATTACACAGTCAATAAATCCAGACATTGGAGTTTTACAATTAATGTCCAAAAAGAACCATGTTGATACAAAAGGTGTTATTCTATTATCTTTTTCATTGAATCAGAGTAATATTTAAAATGTGTTCCTGATTTTGAGCCTTTATTCTGCTATTATTGGTATTGCGCTGAATTCTTCTGTGAAGAAGTTGAGAGTTACAGTATCTGGTATTCTGCAAGTATTTATAAAACTCCCTAAAAGAGAAAACCATCCATGAAGATGAGAAGGGTTAGCTCTACTTAAAATCCAAGGTATGCACGGACACTGGTCACAGTGGGCTGCTGATCTCTCTAGTGCTTACCTTGCATATGTTCATTATCAGCTTTATCCTAACAGGGTCATAGCACAGCCTGTTCAGGTTAAACAGAATAATCATGAAATTAATACATTTTTCCGCTCATTTTCCCCAACCAGCAGCAGCTTTTGTGGGGCCCTCACAGTGAAGGATGATTAAGGGGGATCCCTTGCAGCCACATGTATTGCAGGTACCTAAAGTGGGCTATGTTGTTAGTTTTAGTGCAAAGAATGCCCACCAGCAAGGTTTAACTAAGTCATGGACACTATGTTAGTGGTAAAATATGTAATGGAATTGTGAAGGCTCTTGCTTGATAAAACACTATTACTATAAGCAAAGATATTTTTGAATTTTAAAGGAGATATAAATAAGCATTATTACCCACCTGGTTTATTAAGTATACAAGATTGATGTACTAGCTTTTGTTGGTTTGACAGACATGTTACAAAATATCAAGGTAAGATAACTTGCTGTGGTTGGGGGCCCCTTCAGGAATAGGGGGCCCCCAGTGACCGCAGGGTTTGCTGGTGCCTAAAGCCAGCTAAGGTTATATTCCTGCTTTAAAAAAAAGGACACAGCACAAAATCCTCATTCTGAAACATAACACGTGTCCAAAATTACACTTATCCTTAGCCCACATTTTTTCTTCTTTTTTCTTAGATCACTTCCCACACTTTTAATTATTAATTGCATACAAAGTGAAAAGCTGTTCACTGTATATAAATTTTCTATCTTCTTCTTTTAGTATTATCATCACATGCTAGATGACAGCTTTTATTGTTACACTGTTTATGAGATAACCTGTCTTCCGGTTTTCCAGAGTTAGCATTTTGATACAGTGAAACATCTAAAAAAATAATTTGTCCATTACAACTAATATTTAATAGAGCAGATATTTTTTTTTAATCAGGAATATAAATTCTAAAGCTAACTTATCATCTTAATATAAAAAGTTTAGCATCAGTAAATTTACCGAAGTGCAAATGATGTCTAAATTCTTTAAAACAGAACATTTGTTTTCCTTCTGTGAATGCCAAACAGACATTTTGTACCCTTTCTTTGTAAATATCTCCCTTTAAAGTAAAACACACACTCACACATACATAAAGATATATATATATATATATATATATATATATATATATATATATGAGTATCTGACAAATTGTCGAACCTGGAGAAACGCCGGCACAGCTGATCCAAAATCAAAAGCATGCCAATAGTATCTTTGTGCAATATCACAGTAGAGTGAGATTCAGGGAATTCCCCACTATAGTGTGATCTCAGACATGGTATATATAATTAGCAGGGGGTATGGGTAGTGCAGGATGGGCTTCCCCCAGCAAAAAAACATTGTTTTTCTTTTTTTTCATTTCCAGTTTTGCAGATTGACAAGTTATATTCCATCAATTGTCTTTTGATAGGGCTTATTTTCAACAGATCTTCATTCACCCTATATATATATATATATATATATATATATATATATATATATATATATATATATATATAAAACCAATATGATACACTTGTGATTGTAATTTTTAGACATTAATATATGCTATTATTTTCTGTGAATATATTTTGCTGGGTACCTGTCTCCTTAAATGAATGGATTTTTAAAAGCTGACTGTAGCTAGGCAGGATCCCTTGAAAATATAACTGAATGTACTGTACACAATAGCATATACTGACATGAACAAGGAATTGTTTTAAGGGAAATAATACAGCTTTATACTGACAAGACTGCTTTAGAACATCTTGTGCCGGACAGAGAGGAACAAGTGACAAGGACTGTGGATAGCTAAAATAAACACAAAAAGGGAAATTAGATATGCCAAAGATAAAGAAAAATGAGATTTTGCTCTTTGAAACTGTCTTACAGAAATTGTAAGCAAGACCTAACCATCTGAAAGCTGCATATATACTTTTACTTCATTATATAAACAAGTAAAGCTGGCTGGGCTTTAGGTTAAAAATTCCTTTACCTTCCTGCTTGTAATCGTGTTGTTTCATCCTTTATGCCTTGACTGTTAAGTCATAGCTTATGCTGAATACAAATCCTGAGTTTTTTACCTAATACTATCTGAGTCATGCTTTCTTACAGTTCTCATAATCTGAATAATTCATTATTAATTCCATGAATATGCCGTGTTCTTAATTTATAGTTCCGAAGGAAAGTGTGCCACCAATTATGTATGCCTGTTCACTCATAAACATTCTTGATGTTTGACTTGTTTTAAATGGATTTATTATATCCACTCATTCCCTTATATTTGTCCATTATGGTGTATAACAGCGTAAACTGATTTTCCAAGTCAGAGATATAATATTGTTTGTACGATACAGTTCTGTAAATTTCTATGTTCGCATTTAACTCAGTATTATTTTGTGCCTCTGCACCCATGTTTTAGCTAAAAAGGACCAGTTCCTTTACCCATTCAAGAAATTAAAATAAATAAATTAGAATAAATAAACTATTCCAAACTTTCTAAATGATTATTGTGGTTAATACTCTTACATGGTCAACAATGACATAACAGTCTTGGTTATTAATAACTGTGCTATGTAGAATGAGTAAAAAATATTTCCTGCCTCACATAACCAGCAGTTGTAACTAGCAATGGCTTTATTATATAATCAAGGAAGCAAAAGGCAAACTCCTTTGCTAACTTAACATGCAGGACTGTATTGTGCAGATCGGCTGAGCATATCCTGTCTCCCTTTATTCATAGGTTCATACGTATGTACTAGACTAATGAACACAGGGCACTTCTTAAGCCTAGCCATGTATCCCAAATATATATGACAAGTTTGAGGACCTTAAGATTATTGTAAGGGATGTATATGGGCTAGGGCTTGGGTGATTACTAAGCTAATGACCTGGGGGGGGGGGGCTTTCTAAGCCAAGCCAAATTTTTCTGAAAGAATAATGATGTCTTGCTTCTGAATAGGACATTAAGAGCCAGGAACGTATAAACTACCTCTCTCCATAAGGGACATGGGTTCCAGGCACAGTGTAAATTTCCTGTTCCCCATCCACTGATCTAGGTGGTGCTTAAACTAGGTAATAGACGAACACAGCTTCACGTGGCTGGGAAGCCTATTCATAGAAGGGGCACTCTCTGGGGCACATATTTGTCTCTCCAGCATGTTCTGCTCACATCAGACAAATTTCAGGTCCCTAGACCTCGTATTTCTGGTATTCTTTGACTTACGAATATGCAGGAGATTCATACGTGGGGGGTTTGCAGATGCCTTGTAAGCCAGACATACATCATCTCTCAGCAGTCTATTAGACTGAGTAGAGGGGAAGGGCATTAAGGTACTCTGCATGAAGTAGGTTCATTACACCTTGTATTTTTGTGTAAGGAACCTCTGAGGTTGCTCTAGTTGCTGTATATGCCTGGTTAGGTGCATACCAAAGGAAGCATTGTACTCTATGACTAGTCTGATAAGGGTGGAGCACAGTCAGATAACAACCTCTTTGGATCTTTGGACCTAGATGCCATGCCCTTACTTAACCTGCAAAACATAAAAGGAGGGTTTAAGATAAGGCTACTGTCTACGTCCATACCCAAATTCCTGACCACTACCTCGACTCTTAGGGGTGTATTATCAACCTGGTAATTTCCTGGGATGGTTGAGTCTCCAAAGGGTACAATTATGCATTTCTTAGTATTAAGTTTAAGACCATGGCTTTAGCACCATTTGTTAGTCAGAGATAGACCTTCTTAAAAGAATGCTAGCGTCTGCAGGGGAGTCAATGATAACCCCCAGCTTGCAATCATCTGCAAACGTAATCAGCCATAAACTTTCAGCATTTTCTTCCATTTCAGACAAATAGATGCCAAAAATGAGCAGCGGCTAGTGCAGAGTTCTGGGAGGCTTCACTTGTGACTGGCCTCTTAGTGGAGGAAGCCTCACCTATTTTGACCTCCTGGGTCCAATCAGTGAGCCAGCTAACTACCAGAAGGGTAATAAAAGGGTTTATACCCAAATTAGTGAGCTTGTCTGTAATGCCTGAATGAGGTATGCTATCAAAACCCTTGGCCAGGTCGAATTAAACTGTGTACACAGTTCTACCTTCATCCAGTGCTTTGGTGACCCTCTCAAAAATGTCCACCAGATTTAATTGGCATGACCTTCCTTTAACAAACCCACACTGTGAAGGGTCCAGTGTTTGGAGGTTAGTCCATGATGATTCTTTCCATGGCCTTATATATGAAGCTGGTAAGACTTATGAACCAAGGATGAAAAATAACTTGCGGCTGAAGGCCGCAAACTATATTTGGAGTCCAGTACTGCATTAGTACACCACACCTGTCCTTGCTAGGCAAGGAAGAAACATTTGCACTGCAGCCATCTGGAATGTGGTTCCAGATGTGAACTAGTTTAGGCTGCTTAAACATAGCATTGGCCTGTAGTCCTTTGTTTTGGTACTAAAAAGAATCTGAAATAAAAGCTGGACCCTCTGTCATTTAGAGGGACCTCTTGGATGGCTAACTGTATCAAAAGATTTAATATTCAAAACTTGCCACTCTGACAGGGTGGGATGTTGGTAAGATGGAGAAACAGACAAGGGGGGGACATAGAAGGAAATTTGTAGCATTTAGAAATAATGTCTTTGATCCACCTGTCATGTGTGATGTTCATCCATGCTGGCAGATATAGAGACAAATGGCCCAATTGCTTCCAGAGGGGGACAGGCAACTCCTCAGAGTTGCTGTTGATTTTGTGGTCCTACAGAAAAAAAAGAATAGATCTAATGGACACTTATTCTGGGATTAGCCAAAGCCTCTCTGGCCCTGACAAATTGCTGGTCCCTATGCTGTTACTGGCCCTGTTTAAACCACAGTTATTTCAGTGTTTTCCAAGTCCTTGAAAAGTGACACAATGGAATCTGAAAGTATACTTCAAAGGCCACTGAGGTATTAAAATTCTTTCAGTTTCTCTCCTATTTGTGGATGGAACAAGTCAGCAAAATAAAAGGAGGCATTTAAGAAATATGCCTGGATACCGCATTTGAAAATACCAGTATAAAAGCTTGTTAACTCTGTCTGGGAATTAATGCAGAGGACTAAAGTTTTGACTTGTTAATGAGCCATTTCCTTTGCCAAAGGTTCATGGTTTGACTCTTTCCACCCTTATTTACCTACTATGTGACCTAGAGTACCTTAACCAGACAGTGTTTTGGGAAGATTGGGAATTTGAGCTGTTATAGTAATGACATCAGAATGCCAGTTAATTCAACATAGGTAATTTCTTCTTCAAGGGCAGCAAGCACTACATTTGTAGATGAAGTACTAAAATGCAATATTATTTATATATTTATATATATATATATATATATATATATATATATATATATATATATATATATATATATATATATATATATATATATATATATATATATATATATATATATGGATCTACTTCATATGGTTGACATTTCAGAATGTCGAAGACCATATGGCCGAGACCATAGGATCGACATTTGAAATGTCGACCATTAAATAAAAAAAAAAAAAAAAACACAAGGAAAACTTACCTTCACCCCCCCCCCCACACATCCCCTAACATAAATATACCAACTCCGAGATGGCACTACAGAGATGCCAGTTCTGTACAGATATTCCACTAGTTCCACATGGTCGACATTTCGAATGGAATATATATATATATATATATATATATATATATATATATATATATGTTCTCCACTTTTTGTACACACACTCTGACTTTCTTTAGATCTTCTCTTTACAGTACTATCCTATTATGCCTTCTTCCTTCCCTATATATACTTAGTCTTTTACCTAAAATCATTTCAAGTCTTCCTCAAAAATATCATACTGTGCTTTCTAATATATATGCTACTCTAGTTTGTATAATACCATATACTTTTTCATGTACAAATTTTGTTAAAATTGGTATGGTGTCATCTCTTTTGATTATTTATATTTGCAATGTGTACATTCATTGTTGACCTGTACTCTGTAATTTTCTTGTGGTACAATGTTTGTTTTTCATATTGTTGGAGCTTTTCCCCCCGGGCCTCTGCCAAAAATGGACCTGTGTCCAGTTGGACTTTCCAGGTAAACAAATCTTAAATAAAAATAAAAAAAAATTGCCAACAGCAAAATCTGCATTAGTAATAGCTCTCTTTAATGCAGAATTATTCAGGTTACTTTTACTTCTGCAGATCCTGTGTATACTGGCTTGGCATATGTTATCAGGTGGTTAATATTTCTTATTTTCTCATTATAGGTACTTTGCTATTTAAACTGTGCAATACCTATGGCTGTGTCTTGTGGTGTGATGCTAGTGACCTTTACATGATTGTAGGTAGCTCATACAAAGCTAACAATAAAGGGCAGGCAGTTTATTTTTTTCTTAACTATAAGGGGTGGATACAATCAACAAAGTGGCTATAACTGCTGGTGAGGTGGGGAACTATCTGTAGATGAAAGTACCTCATGCTCTTATTCTTGTTTTTAAAGTTTTAATTTGGCTTTGCAGGACTAGTGCGAATTTGTGTGTGAATTAAGTTGGAATACTTTATTATGGATACTCCATGTTAGTGTGAAACAAATTTAATTTTACTTTAGAAATTTTTGTTATTAATGAGAAGGATGCATGTAGAAATATAGGAATAATTGCTGGGTTTGATGGCTACTTGTGGATAAAAAATGGCTAACCCTGATGAATTACAAATAATAATAAAGTTAAAAAATCATTAGTCTGTCTTTGCAAAACTAATTTAATAGTGTAAAGCAGATTTGAATACTGTGGCTATTTGTATCATAATCAGACATGTAATGTGTACACAGTAGATTGTAATGACAGCAATTTGAAATGGTCTGAAATGGGTACTTTTGTCATTATTGGTTAATACATTTTGTTTCGCTGCTTACTGAGGGACAATGTACAAAAATATTAATTTAAAACACACAATGGTGCCGTGGTTAGCATTGTCACCTCACAGCAAGATATTTTTCCAGTTCAATTCCCAGCTGGAGTTCCTTCTGTGCAGAGTCTGCATGCCCTCTCTGCGGTCAAATGAGTTTTAAAGACATGCAGGTAGGTTCATGTGTGTGTGTGTGTGTGTGTGTGTGTGTGTGTGTGTGTGTGTGTGTGTGTGTGTGTGTGTGTGTGTGTGTGTGTGCGTGTGCCTTCTGTGAAGGCTGGACGCCGAGCTGGCAACTCGACACCATAAAAACTCTACTGCCAATCAATCTGCAGACCACTGATCCACTGTGGCGACCCCTAATGGGAAAAGTCAAAAGACATTGCTGTAGTAACAAATGTTGGTGTATTAAACAAGAAATATAATTTAAAAAAATCAGGAAAGTGAATCCAAAAGAACACATGTATTTATGCATAGTCCTAAAAATATGTGTTTTGGGGGGGCATGTTTTTAAAACAGCCTGGGGCTCAAGGTACATTTAATTTACTAATGGATAGAGGAGTAGCTGGGTCAGCATTTCTGTTCAGGTTTTGTGCAAAATTCATTCTCTCATTTCTGTTCAAGCCACTGATTACACAGCAATGGAAAATCACACATTTGTTATTATGATTCTTGCTTTCCCACATTTTAAATTAAAACAATTTGAAGATTTTAAAGCAGCATCTTGTCTCTCTTAATTTCTTCATAGTTTATGCCTCAGCCTTGAATATTCAACTTTATGTAGCACATTCTATGATTTAATTAAATCATGTTATGTAAGTTTGCAGCTTCTCTTTCAAGTCACTGAAAAACATCTTTAGAGTATATTTCCTCATTTTAAAACATTTGTAATTTGTCATATATACTGTAAACATATATATTACAGCAACATTGGAGACACTAGAAGTGCTGTCGCCAAACATATTGTTGAAGAAGGTACCATCCATAGATTTGTAATTTTCATCAAAGAGATCTTGCCAAGCACTATAAGGTTGGGGAATAATAGGAACACACTTGAAAAGATTGAGCAGAAATGGATTGTTTTGCTACAAGCTGACAAGGGCATGGGTTTAAATGAAGCTTTGTCACTCAAACCCTTTTTATGGGACAGAACGCTTAGTTACATTTGTTAACCTTGTGACCCCTCCCTTTTTTAATACACTCTCTTTTCCTTGGCTGTTAGATATAAATCTTTTTACAGTACTTATAGGGTGTCTATTATATATATATATATATATATATATATATATATATATATATATATATATATATATATACTAGTTAGATATAATAAATAAGACATATATTGCAGATATCTGAAATATATTATATAAGTTGTTGGAACATACTAAAAATTTACTGATTTTGCTAAAGTGTTAGGTTACTTTAAATCACTTGATTTCCATTAATTATTTAATTGGAGGGAAAAGGTTGCTAGCAGTGATTGTTTTAAAATGTTTATGCTTGTGATAGAATTTTATGTTTGATGAAGCATAGGAGTACTACGTGAAAGCACTTACATGTTTTCTACTAAATAAATTGTTTAGTTTTATGCCATGCATGTCCTTTGCCTGCTTGGATTTCTTGCATTATACTGTAAACTTGTTTATAAACTCTATTGTCATTCTTAAATCATCATTGCAGAAAGAAGGTTGCTTGACAATTTGCAATTAGTGTGGTGCTTGTTTTAATACTAAATATTTAGTGACAGTATCGGCCACACAGTTTTCTCTTAATGAAAACATTTTATGTTCCCATTGAACAAACACTATCTTCATCTTATTCTCTGACTTCTCACCTATCATTACTGTCATTTATTACTAAAAACAGAGTCTGGAAATAGGCTTACAGTTAAATCTCTGTGGATGCTATAACACCCGGTATACAAGCATTTTGGAAAACAGTCTTTTAACCATAAGATTACAAAGTGGCATGCATGTTCAAATGAAGTAGAAAACCTTTATTGCACAACTTGTCGTTTGTCTTTCGGCTTTTCCCGGTTAGGGGTCACCACAGTGGAACTCTGGTCCGCTAATGATTGGAAGTAGGTTTTTACGGTGCCAAGTTGCCAGCTCGACACCAAACCTTCCAATGTCTTTGGAATGCCACTCAACCACGGGGAGGACATGCAGACTCTACACAGAAGGCACTCCAGCCGAGAATCGAACAGGAGAACATCTTGCTGTGAGGCAACAATGCTACCGCTGCACCACCATGGATTCTTTATTGCACAACATAAATAAGAATTGAGCTTTCAGACTAACATATTTTTCATGTCGTCACAATGCATAAAGTGGACTGTGAACCATTATGTTTTACACATGAACTCAAACAGTGCAGTATTTAATATGTTTGAATTTAATGAAATTATAAATAGTTTATTTTGTGAAATACATATTTTATATTTCTGAGTTGTGTGCCAGTTTTTTGCTTTCCAAATAAAATCTCCCAGATGGGGAATACTGAAAATACTACAGAAAATCATAGGTGTGTACAATCTTCTCTTGTGCTCCATTAAAACAAAGAAACAGATGTTAATGGAAGTAAAAGGTGGCAGAACACACCATAAAATGAAGTGGCTATAAAACATTTACCAGACTACTTGGCAGTTGTTTACAGGTGGAATAAAGGCTACAATTAGGTGCAAGATCTTAGTAGGAAAGGAGTACGTTCTGGGCTGCTTTTTTCAGATACACTTGCAGTACACAGGAGGAGGGCCAGGAGTTTATAAACAATGAGATGGATCCACTAAAATGCAGGAATCAGCATAGTCGTGCAGTGGTAAGGGCAGGGAACAGCAGTCTCACCAACAGTGCACAACAGCAAAAAATGAGATGGGAAGATTACCTGTCCAGTTCAAAATAAGGGGAAGGAAGAGCAGGTAAGCATGAATCAGAGGAAGATAAAATAGAAAAGGAAGATGGCCAGCCATGTACTCTCTGCAACAATCTCACTACTGAACAAATGACAGAGAATGGAGAGCTAAAAGGAAGAGAGTACAAAGCAAACATGGCATAAGGATGGATAACTAGAGTAGTGCTGGAGAAACAGGAGTAATGACCAGGAAAAGGCAGAGTAGTTCTCTTAGGTTGAATCATTAATGGAGGAGATCTGGAGAGATGCAGAATAAAAACAGGGAAGTGAAAAAGTTAGGAATTCAGCCAAGGGTCAGAACTCACAAGGAAACCACAGTGGGTAAAAGAGGGGTGCAAAGAAATAAAGAAGATACAGTTTACCTGGATGGTTAGGGGAATAAGGCAAAGTAGGAGCAGGTATACAAAGTTTTGGCAGCCTTATGTAGCATAGCTAAAAGAGCTTCCCAGCAAAGACAAGAAAAAAGGCAGAAAATACTCCACTGCTTGTCTCCAAAATATTGAAAGTAATTGTCATATCAAGAGCAAAACAAAAATGAATAAGGGCCAGTCTCAGTGGAGTATCAAAAGCATATTGCATGAAACAGGGACTTGAGGGCACCAAAAATGTGGGAATTGTAAATGCAGCTCCATGAAAGCCACAGCCAGGTTAAAATAAGGAGTAGAACAGAGGAAGGCAAGAGGCAAACAAGAAAGACAAACACTTACAAACCACAGATGAGGCTAAGGAATCTGTGAAAACTCAGTAGATGTACAAGAATGAAGAGAAGGTGCACACAAACAAATCAAGGGGAGAATAATGGCTTAGTCAGTAGAAAGGAATGAATGTACTACATGAACTACAAAATTAACTGGCACCTCACCTAAGTGTCATGTTTAATCATAGCCTCACCTCAGGCTTTGTGCCCACTGAGTGGTGCACAGCTACAGTTATCCCACTCCACAAGAGGGGGATCCACCTTGGATCCCAGGAACTACAGTCCCATCAGTCTGACGAGCCTGATCTGCAAGGGCATGGAACGCATTATCATGGAACTTATAAACAAAGACATTGGCAACCTTCAGACACTGGCCCAGTTTGGGTTCATGAAAGATCGATCTTGTCTTCTGAACCTAACTGACTTCTTTGAATCAGTCTCCAGAGCTGTGGACGAGGGTAAGGTAGTCCACACAGACTATCTGGACCTCGCCAAGGCCTTCGACACCACCCCCCACTCTGGAATCATAGATAAACTTACTAAACTGGCATAAATTCCTACGTCACACACAAGGCAAGGTCCAACCTTGCCTTGTGTGTGGTTAAAATGTTTGTGTTTTTCTGTGAAATAAATCCCTATGTCAGTCGATGGATTGCCAACTGGCTTACTGACAGAACCCAGACTGTAAAAGTAGCCGACTTCAAATCCAGTTCCAGACAAGTGACAAGTGGAGGACCTCAGGGTTCAGTCCTGAGACCGCTCTTGTTTGGCATCTACTTCTCTTAAGTACAGACCAACACTAAGGGACTCTGGCTAACAAAGTTCACAGATGACTGCAAACTGGGAGCCATTACTGAATCCCCAAATGATGTGGATATTTTAGAAAAGGACCTTACATAAACAGATACTTGGTGCTGGTGCCAGATCCATGGGCTCAAACTTAATGCCAAGAAATGTATAGTTATCCCCTCTGGGAAAAACCATATACCCATAAATTACCACATAGGTACACTGAACACCGAAAGTGCGATGAGAGACTTAGGGACACAGGTGGACAGTGGTCTCACCTTCGATAACCACATCGCCACAATAGTCAGGAAATCCTTCTATGTGGCACACCTCATCACTAAGGGCTTTTCATCCTGAAAAAAGGAGGTCATTGTCCCACTGTACTCATCCCCTCATTAGAACTGTTATAGAGTACAATGCCCCATTTGGAATGTACCTCATAATACATCTACAACAGCTGGAAAGGCCGCAGAAATACCTCAATAAAAGAATCACAGGCCTAAAGCAGATGCCCTCTGCTGACAGTCTAAAAAAGCTCCAGCTATACTCTGTGGCATATCATCTACTCAGAGGCAATTTCTGCTTAACATACAAGGCCATGTCAAACCCTGAGCTGTTGGACATGCTCCACTTAAAGAAATCCCAATCCCTCAGAGCCACATGCTCCAGGAATCTAAACCTTGTCATCACAATGAACAAAACATGCTGGAGGGATAGGTTCCTGACCCAGAGGCTCCCCATACTCTGAAATAGACTGTCCATACATGTCAAGCAGAGTGCCTCCTTGGCCCTTTTCAAAAGGGACCTTGAAGTTTAGATGGGAGATAGGAAATTCACCCCGGGTATCATGTCAGTCACCCTGCTAGACAGGAGTCGAGGGAAGTAAATATTGTGGGAGGAAATATCAAGTGAATTGTTATGGCTAGGCTTGTATAGGCCTTAGGGCCAATAGCCTAGCACCAACTATGAACCTATAAAAAAGGGTAGGGTGGTACCACAGACCAAAGGCAAACAGGAATGAGAAACAACATGGGTGAAAAAAAGACAAAAAGGCTGAAGAAGCAGAGGATTGAAAACAGAGGCATACTGGATAGGTAGGCAGAAAGCAGGCACCATGTGTGTTCAACAGTGGAGAATGAGAGGGTTAGAGGATCTGTCTATTTCAGGATGAGGGGAAGGGGGGAGTAGGTAACCAAGAATCAGAATAAGTTGGACGAGAACAATGGAGGAAGGGAACTACAGACACAGAATTGTTGAAAGATAATAAGCTAAACATAAGAGTAGTCTGGGAAAAAAAGTTGAGAGGGTACCTGACAGTGGAGTTGTGGCCAAACAGTTTAGTAAATGGATACTGGTAAGGAAAGAAAGGATGTTAGGGAAAGGATATGAATATGAAGAAACCAGAGCCACAGAAAACAATAGAATCGCTTATTTAATCACCTCTAGTGCCGCGACCAATAGCCTTCAAGGAGTATAAATCAATGCCTAAACCACATCATTAAATAGACATGCATATAAAAAACATTAACACACAATTAACACATCAATTAATCAAATATTTCCAATTGCATTCATTATATAAGCCTCCTGGAGCCAAGGTATTATATTTTAAAATATACAAAGCTTCCTTATTTAGTAGTTTCTCTTTAAGAGCAACTAATTCACCCATTTGTAACCCTATCTGCTCCAGAATACAAGCCTTAAGTGGGGCAGCATTTCTTTGATGAAAATACTTAAAATTTGTGCCTAAAGTGCTTTCCAAATGAACTCTTTTAATATCTCTAATGTGCTTTTGGAACCTAGTTTTGAAAACCCTTTTGCTTTCCTCAATATAAAACAAGTTACAGGGGCATTGTAACGCATAAATTATCCCCTCTATATTACAATGAAACTGTTGAACAGGATTAAAATTAATCTTATTAATTTTAGAAAAAATATTCACCACTTGGTTACATATTGAACATGTTCTACAACTAAACATACCATTATTAAACGTAATTTGCCCAGAAATATCTGTCACAGGAAGAACAAATTTATGATGGACCAATATATCAGGTAGACTTTGGCCCTTTTCTAAAAGAAACACAAGGATAAGGTTTAATCATATTAGACAGTTCTTTATCCTTTAATAAAATTGTCCAAAAATACTTTAAAAGCCTAACAATTTATTCACGGAGATAAAAATAAATGTCCCTCTTATCCATATGAGCATCATTTCCACTATTCCCACTATAATTCAAAATACTCATTCTCCTATTGTTCCTACCACCCAAGTGGTCCTGATCACCTCTCTGGAGTCTATTATCTCTTTCTCTTGCATTATTAACAACATTCCTTCTTTTTAATATAAGCCTCTGAAGGGAATTTAAAACTTCCTTCTTATCATATCCCCTGCTCACATTTCAACTGTTTTATAAGCTTCTTTAAAAAAAAAAATCTGCATCCTGACTGCATAATTTATTAAGTTCGTAAAAATTCCCTATAAGGTAACAAAGAAATAAGATGTGGGGGTGGCAGATCAGTCCATGGAAATATATGCTGCCTTTCCCAAATTTTCTATAAATAGACGTTATAACTTCCCCTCTCATTAGAACACGAGAATCAGGTCCAGAAAATTAATTTCTTGACCCAGTTGTAAACCATCAAATGAAAATTGACACCTATTTTCTTGTAAATTTTGTACAGATTGATGGACCAAATTGTAACCTCCCTTACATAAAAAAAAAATCAAATCATCTATGTAGTGGTAATACCTAACCACGTACTTTTTTTTAAAAAAATCTTTTTGGTAAAATGATGCCCCCATTGCTATATCATGTTTTGGTGAAAAAGTTTGTTATTAAAACTAATTTTTTTTCTTAAACAAGTTAAAACAATTTCTATGATATAACTAGAATGGGGATTATCCCCTAAAATATTGTAATGCTTCTATCCCATGTCTATGCTGGATATTAGTGTACAGACTCTTGACATCCAGCATCATCCAATACATGTCTCCCTTCCATCTTAAAGTTGAAATCTTCTCTAAAAAAATTGGGGTATTCCTTATATACAATGGAGTCTTTTTTTTACATAAGGAAAAAGATATCTATGAAGAAATATTCCAATATTATGTAAACAATATTTATGGGCAGACACTATTGGACGACCACTCAGATTGTCCAAACCCTTATCCACATTGAGTAAGCAGTAAAACATGGCCAAACAACAGTTAGAAATACCAAACTTTTTTTCAACATCACTTTTAACTTGATAACCTAAACCTGTACCCCTTATTAAGTGACTGTTGATATTCCAAAAGAGCTTAATTGTAAATTCCAATAAAACTTCTCTCATGCACATTGTTATCATTTAAATGTTCATAACACATTTTTGCATATTGTTTGTAATGCATGATAATTTTGATGTCTTATAACTAAATTTTGATTTTTGCTAATTTCATAGAGGGCTTCCATTGATCCATAGTTAGATTATATTTAACATTATACTTAGTTTTATTAAAATCCTCAATCAGGCTTTCAATTGAGAATCCAAAAGCAGCTGAAACATGTACTACATTAACAAATGGCAGTATAAAGGTGCTATTACATTCAACTCTTGCTGTGTCTAAATTACAGTAAGCATTAGGAACAACTTTATCACCATTCATTTCTTCCGACACACAAGAATAAAAACTGCCTTCTGGGTTCAACATACTATTATCAGGATCATAAATTACAATATTTCCATTCTGAGAAAATCCACAAGATGTATCTTCCACACTAAATGGTAGACTTCACATTTAAAAACATGCAGTCTGGGCAAAACTGTTGGAACATATTTTAAACCTAAGTTTAAAACTGATAACATAGTAGTAGACAATTCATAACCAGAGAAGTTCATAACCAAAGAGTCCAAATTGCAGTCATTGGATACCATGTTATTGCCACCTACCTATTTTAGAATGTTGTTTAAATTGTCCATGCATTCTATAATTTTGCCCAAACCTGTTCCTTCCACTCTTCCTATCGTTAACCAATTGTCCATTGTTATATGGAACCTTCTGAAATATCTCTTCATGTACCTCTGGATATTGCAAGGAAGATAAAGGAGGAAAGACTCCCCCATCACTGTCCCAGTCTGTAAAAGTCTCCATGCCCTCTGAGGAGGCAAATGATACAGTCATTGATTTTTTATGACCTATGTTCTGACGTAATGATGTCTGTTGCACATGAGATTTAAATTTCCACACAAAAGCTTTACCATTGCTATAATCATGGAGATCTCAGTTTAATTTATTCTTTTTTTCTCAATCAAGTCTCCCTCATAGGACTTGAGTTTACCACTGCCATCAGTGAGAAAAGCATAAAAAATAAAAGAGCTCAATTGTGTAGTTAAATCGGAACAAAGTCTTTGAACTTCTTCCTTCATATTACATTGTTTAACCAAATCTCTCCCAATCAAAATTCTGACCGACTCAAGTGAGCAGTGGTGGGCCGCTGCTACACACAGACTTCTAAAATCTTTATCCTCATCACAATTAGGGTCAAATGGAGTGCTAGGGCTTTTGAATGTTTGCAGCCCCCTAAGTGTTACTTCCAGTTCTAAATGTCTTCTAAAACTAAGTACGTTGAAATGGACATTTGTCTCTTTAAAAAGTAATCTCTCCACCTTACTGTGTATCTCCTGTAGTTCAGCTGAAAGAGCAGCAGTACTACTAGCACTCACAGTTGAAAAAGGATTATCCCTTTGTCAATCTCTATCCTCAATATGTTTTTCCCAAGCACGATTAGGCATGTCAGAGCATCTAGTAGTTCTCTCACCTGTATGAAAGCTATACTGTTCCATAGTACATTGGGACACATTTAGAACTTCTCAAAAAATACAAGGTAGATTCAAAGAAGAATCTGTAGCTATTTAAGGAAACAGAGCTAAACCACACCAAAAGCCAAAATAAGAAGAAACCACAGCCATAGAAACAGTAGAATCACATATTTAATCACCTCTAGTGCCTCAACCAAAAGCCTTCAAGGAGTAAAAATCAATGTCTAAACCACATCATTAAATAGTCATGCATAGAAATAAAATTAACACACAACTAACACATTAATTAATCAAATACTTCCAATTACATTCATTATTTAACCCACCTGAGCCAATGTATTATATTTTAAAATATACAAAGCTTCCTTGTAAAGTAGTTTCTATAATAAGATAAGTTAAACATAAGAGTAGTCTGGAAAAAAATTCTAGAGGGTAACCAACAGTGGAGTTGTGGCCAAGCAGTTTAGTAAATGAAAGGATTGTAGGGAAAGGAGATTAATATGGTTAATTCAGCAGGAAGTATTAAAAGGAAAAAACATGGAAAACTATAATAGCAACATTTATTCACTAAACAAGGATAGGATTTGTTTTAGGAATTTTTATTTAAAGCTAGGGATGGTGTATAGAAAAGCCAGAAAGGTCCTGACTGCGGGAGATGTAAGTGTGACGGTATAAGGAGGGATGTACCAGGAAATTAAGAAAAAGGAAGACTGATAAACAGAAGCAAGTAAAGCTAATATAGATAATGAACATGAGAATGGGAGACATCTGAAATGACAGGCACTGGAAAATACATTACCTTCTCCAGAAAGTTGACTGGATTACATCTTGGTAAAAAGAGTGCCAGAGAGGCAGGTGAAGATGTAGAGGCAGGCAGGCACGAAGGCAGTAGTAAGCCATGGCAAATGACTATGTAAAAAAGAGAAAGAGGAAAACAAAGATTTGGGACTGGAGATAGGATGAGACAAAGTGGACAATGACAGATTGTAGGGCACAGACAGGAGAAGAACTGGACAAGATTAAGCAGGATAACCAAAGAGACAATGAGGAACTGAGAGCAGGATGGTGGGATGAAGAATTCAAAGCAAACTTGGGGATGGCTACTGCAGGAGGCAGGGAGGTATAGCTGAAAAATGGAAAAAAAATTGAACTCAACAGAAAGTGAAGGTAACTCTAGTATGTCACATTACAAAAACTAACAGTCTGTTCTTAATATTCCATTTTAATCCAGTTTATTTACACATAAAAACAAAGATATGGCTTATTGTAATGTGTGGCTAATAATGGAATATAAGAATTAGTCTTTCCACAGACCACCTTGAGTCACAGAAAATAAGTTTGCAATCCAGAAAAGACTTTCCACAGACTATTGGCTGTGCCAGTGCTATGCTCAGCAATAATCCAGAATGCTACATTACTTACAAAGATCTAAGTCCCAAAACAAGGACGTAGTTTCAATAACTTCCATTTAAGTTTCCTTCAGCAAGCAGTATAACAACCTTTTATCACTCCATGGCTTCAGGATATATTTCAAGCCTCTTCTTTCAAGAACACCTTCTGACTAAATTGTCACTCTCTCAGAAATTTCTCCCTTAACTGAAGAACCAGAAATTTGACCATAGGAAGAATAGTGGCCTTGATATAGTCCCAAAGACCACTGATTCTCATTAACTTCCTGTCTTTGCTTCCCACATGCTCCCTGTTGAAGGCTGACCCCCCCCTCCCACTTGTACCACAGCACTCTGTTTGTTTGGCCCAACCCTGGCCCAGCAATAGTTATGTTACATAACATCCCCAACATGAATCACCAGTTCCAACCCTGTGGTATGGGATGTAGTCCAAGAAAAGCCCATCCACATTTAAATGACGTCAACTAGGATAATGGTATAACCTGATGTTAAAGGACTAGAGGGTCAATTAAATAATCTGCAGAGTTTGGGCTTACAGTCTTTTTGCCTTTAGAGTCTATGTAAAGGGGCAGGGTCGATAACTAGTAAATCCCTCTCAACAATATTTTATGGTGATGAGAGCCCCTTTGATGACAAAACCCTCTAAAATGCCAAATGGCATTTCCCAGCATTATGTTTTGCACTGCTTTAACAAATTGGAAATTCATCCTCATCTATGATGTTAGACAAGCCTGTGCCTATGTCTACAATCAGGCACATCTATTTGTAACAGGAATTGTTTGGAAAAATATGAAGCTATTAGTATTAGTTAAAAATTCAGTTTATCCTTCAATCGCTTAAAGGTTTGTTCTGTACAGTCTGAGTGGCAAGCAATGGCAGCAAAATTTAAAAAAATGTGATAATAGGTAGCAAGTCCTAAAAAAATAAATAAAAAAATTAATAAAATAAATGCAAAACTAACTTTTTTATTAGTAGGTAGCATGGTCCAGTTTTGTATTGCTTCAAATGTTTTCAGCCTGTGGTTCCTCTACCCATCATCCTGTTACAGTAGATTCTGCCGTGCCTCACTAGCAGTTAGCTGGATTAGAAATTATCCCCTTAATGCAGAGAATCTAAATCAGCTTGAACTTTAGGACAATCACTTTAGTAGTCCTCAGAAAATGCTACTGCATCATTCATCAGACTACTCCATATCTGATACTGGGAAGATGAATTTTATCTATTAATCTCCGTAATGTTGAAGGTGCTCCAAGCAGGATCCTGTAGTGACAGAGTCCATCCAGTATGGAAAACCTATTTTCTCTTAACTTTTGCAACTTCCAGAATTTGCTAGTAGCCTTTGGTTAAGTCTAAAGTGGATGGAAACTTAGCATTGCCCAATTTTTTAATCAGTTTGTCTACTTGGGACATATGATATGTTGATTAATTTTCTGAAGTACTTGAAAAAGCTTATAGATATGTTCAGTTTGGGTACCACTCTATGTAGGGATTCATCTATGACTCCAAGTTTAAGTACTTTCTGTGTCTCTTCGCTAACTGCTTGGGGATGGGACTCTGGTATTGGATATGATCTAAAATGTACTGTTTCATAGGTTCATACTAAGCTAACTGCCCTTGCGAGCCATTTTAAGCCTAGCCAATTATCCCTTGTGAGACACAAACCCTGCACCTTGTGTTTGTAAGGCAAACACCTTAACCATTAGGCCACCCTCCCAACATCCCATAATGTCATCATCAGATATGGTTTCTGTATTGTGCTGGATTTACCAAGAAACTCTGAGACTATATCCCTATTCCTGAGTGCATATTTCTTTACTACTAGTTTTTGAAACTTAATATGTCACTCCAATTTTGACTTGAGGACATGCTGTGGAAAACTCAACTTCTGCAAACATGGTTACTATAGAGACTTCCATTTCTATCTAAAGTATCAGAACAGCTGCATGGACTAACTGCAATAGAGACTTAATCCAAGAGTATCTGTCCTAGTTATAGGCTCTCACCATGTACTATCTATTAACAAAGTAACCATGTTTACTAAGGGGAGGCAGAGTCCACTGGCCATGAACCCCTCTACTGCACTAATTATAATCTCCCCAAACTTTCAGTCACCAAGCGTGGACTAAACGGAAGCCTTCTTTCATCCAAGTCAGTGTTTGGGATGGAAGACTGCACTGGAGAATTCAAATGCCTCCTTTTTTATCTCATCCTCCAAGGGACATTTAGAGAGAACTCATCTGGGTGCTCAGGAGAGGAATCTTCACCTCATACTCAAAAGCATTTTCAATTTTCCACTCCCCTGTCTCTCTGAGACAAAGATGAATGATCCGATACTTCAGACTAATGGATGCCCTAGATGGGAGGCAAAATCAAAGCAGCCCTCCCAGGATCTAATAACCAAAGAAGTTGGAGTGACACTGTCTCCTGTCTTCTAGTTGTCAGTGATGAGATGATCACCCCCAAAGACTTCCATATTCCAGCCAATGTTAATGCCCAAAAGATCAGTACCATTTCAAAGGCTTACACCAATGCTGAGAAAGGCCTTAACATCAATGGTTCAAAGGATGATGATACTGATGTTGAAAAGAATACAGAGGAGCTCACACACAGCATAGGAGAGTGAAAAAGCATTAGTTTCAGTGACATGGGGCCTAGAGTAACTTGGCATCAAAAGGCATGATGCCAAACTAACTGGTGCTCATAGAGGTTTCAGGCCCAAAGGGAGGAGTCCAATAAACTTTAACACCAAAGCCTGCGGGAAAGGAGCCAACTCCAAAACTCTTGTAGATGCAGAAGGCAGGAGACCTTCTCTAGCCATCCTAGAAAAAGAGGGGGAAGACAGAGCACTCAGATCCTCCTCAGCCTTGACAATTGAGATAGTTCCTGCTACTAGGAAAAGCTGCCCTGTCTTCTTCTGGGAGCAGGTCCAAAATTACATATACTTTGAGCTGGGAACCATCAACATTTGATAGTAGTTTAACAGCAGCACATAGCCCTGTGATACCTAGCTGGGGAAATGTTCTTTTTACTAATCTTAAGGGAAGAAGAAAAGCTATTCCAATTTCTAGGTGCCTTGTCCTCTTCAACATAATACTGCTCCTTGTATTTGGAGTCAGAAGGAAGAAAGCTTTTTAAGGGTTACTTTGTTTTTCCTTTCCAGGGGGATGCTGGAACCAAAGCTATGGCATTTTCACAGGGGTCATCCTAGTGTTCATCCCCAGGCACATGACACAAAATTTGTATGTATCATGAAGGTAATTGCATAGCCACATTTGGTGTACTTTCTGAATTATGAGGCCTTCTCACTTGTATCCTTCTCCCTAATGTCTGCTGACAAAAATAACTACCACAATGCCTTACACAGGAAAAAAGAGCTTATTGCTAAGACAGGAAAGGTCTAACTAACCAGTTAACATAGACAAGAATGGGACAGGAAAAAGCAACAAGCAAGCTAAATGCTAGTAGTCTGAAATTAGCATCAAATATACACATTCAAGCTAACCTACTAAATAGAAAGAAAAACAGTAAGAAAGTTTAACTTATTATAAACTACATGAAGAAATACACTGTCTCAAATTTGTGATCACCCTTGATGTGTTAGATCTTGTCGGAAAAATGAGGTCTGAAAGAGTTGAATGTGTGATGCATTATGGGAGTGAGGGGAGCATTTTGAGCTTGAGAAAATCTTGCATGTGTTGCAGTGACAGACACCTGTGGCAGACTAGTACTAGTATGGAAGTGGATGGAATGGATCATGTTATGTCTGTTCTGCTATCTACATTTTCTCTCTTTTTTTAATATATACTGTATGGTAACCAGTTACAACTGTCCCTTTTCAAGGGTAACCTGGGAGCAATGTGTTTTCCAAGTGACTTACTCAGACACACACACAGTTAGTAAATGAAGATGGAAGGAATCAAACCCTGTACCCTTGACTGCAAGAAGTAACTCATTAGTAGCTCAGAGCTTTATTCTTCTGCACTATCAGACCAGTTCTCCACCAATATATGTTCTCAAGTTCATAGGTAAGTACTGGACTAACTGCCCTTTCCAGGCCATTTTAAGCCTAGCCAATTTCCCTTTGCATGCTCAAATTAACCAGTCCCATTTGGTTAGAGATTGGCCTAACCCATTCCGATAATTATATGTTACCCCTAATGAGAATAACTGTGATCATACCATAGATAATTTGAGGGGACCCATGCATGGGATAAAGCATTTAGGAGCTGTCACGGCCCATTTGTAGTACAGGGAACAGTCCTGGGGTAAGTTTTATTTTCCCAACCATAGTGCCAAGTTGCACTTGAATATGGAAAGGGGTGAACTTTATTTTGTATGAATAAGGAGTCTGTCCCAGAGCAGCAGTATCCTCTGTGAGATATATCTGTCCTCCAAACTGTTCTCTTGATGCTGCAGAATAGGTTTAGATCAATAGGCTTGAGTATTTATTGTGCCATTTGACTTGTTGATGTGCAGTAAATCTGTCATTAATGGGTCAGAGGATGCCTTGTAAGCCAAACTCAGGTCAGTGCTTAGTCTACAGGATACCAAGTAGAGTGACAGGGCTTTGGGTCATTCTAAGTAGGACATATTTTTGTAGGCCTTGTGTCATTTTAGTAATGTATCTTTGTGAGTATTACAGCTGCTGTTTTTGTCTGGCCAGAAACATTCCAAAGGTGGCATTATATTCAATGAATACTCTGAGGGCTTAGTAAATGGGGTCAATAACATCCCTAGATCTAGACACTATCCCTTTGTTTATAAGTTTTGAGATATAGAAGGAGTCTCTTACAACAATGGACACATGTTGGTCAAACTTAGGTCGCTGTCCACCTATGCTCCCAAATCCCGAACAACTGGGCATATTGTTAATGGGTAGTTCACTGGTATAGATGACTTCCCAAAGGATACATTAATATTTATAATATATTATATATTTAATAATATTTTTGGCATTTAGTTTCAGCCCTTGATTTTAGCACCAGTTATTTATTTGGGACAAACCTTCCTTACAGGATGCTTAAGTAATTTGGGGATTCAAAGACTGATCCTAGATTGCAGTCATCTGTAAACTTAATCAGCCAGATCCCTTTGGTAATAGCTTTTACTTCAGAAATGTAGATGCCAAACAGGATAGGTCCTAACACAGAACCCTGGAGACTCCACTGGTAACTGGTCTGTTTGCGGAGGTAACTCCCACTATTTTGATTTCCTGCATCATGTGAGCCATTGAGCAATCCAGGAGATTATATATATATAATAAAGTAGGTTGCAGTAGAAAATGAAAGACCGTTTAATCAATTTTCAATTTTAATCAGTTTAATTACACAGAAAACAAAATTGTGGCTCCTTTCTTAGTGTAGAGAATAACATAAAAAAAGCATTCCAACAAAGTCTTTCCAGGGTCCTTCCTGAGTCACAGAAAAAATATCACTCTAATAAAATCCTTCCACAGACTTTGTCTACCCCATAGTAATCCAGAATGCAGCATTACTTAAGAGTTTGCAAGACCTTTGAGACATTTACATAGTTTGAGATGGGTAGTGGTGGTGGTGGGAGAAGGCTTTAATGCAATGTTGGAAGCAAGATAATTAATGTGGCAATGTTATGCTTGAGTTTGAATGACATAAGTTGAAAATGTATATGGAGCCTAATAGTTGTAAATAAGTTTGTTTGTCAGTTGAAAATTTCGAACATGCGATTTGTTTTGTAAATATGCATGGTGAGAGTGGCTACTTTGCATTTTTTTCTGAAGTTGTTCTCGCTAAAGTAAAACAAAAAGCACTACATTTGGAGGTTATTAAAGTGGTTTCCCTCAGCAATTGTGCTCTTAGTTTTTGTAACTTCAACAAGTGTCTCCTTCAGCATACAGTATAACAGCCCTTTACCCCTCCCTAGTTTCAGGATATATTCTAAGTCTCCTATTTCAGGGACGCCTTACAACTACCTTCACTGCTCTCTAGAGATTCCTCTTTCGACTCAAGAAACAGGAATCTGACCTTAGAGGAATAGTGGCCTGATATAGCTCCAGAGGCAGGTGATTCCTATTAATTTCCCACCCTTTCCTGTTTCCACCATACTGCATGTTAAAAGTAAACTTTACTTGCATTACAGCACTTTGTCTTCCTGATTCAGGAGTCACTCCATTTAAAAAGGACAGAGAAAGTAATGAAGGAGAGCTAATATTAAAACAGAACTTGTTACCGTGTGAGACTGAACTACAGGAAGTCACAAGAACTGAAATAGAGCATCTAAGGAAGAAATGTGTTTGATGGGAAGAAGGCAGGAAAGTATTTTTCTGCCATTTGAGGGAAATTAATAATATGATAGGAAAGTTAGATAGCAGGTGGACAAGAGACAGAGGAAAAGGAATGAAATCAGGGAGAAAATATTTTTTTATGACCAACTTTATGCCACAAGCAATAGTCGTCAAAAAGGAAAAGAGAATGACTGAGAAAAGGTGAAAATGTCAGACCAACAAAGGCAGAAGCATAGCTAGGCTGGGGTGAAGGGGACATCCACCCCAGGTGCAAGGAGTTAGGTGGCGCAATCGGCCAAACAAAATCACTAAAACTACAACAGCAAGCTTCACAATTCACTGTTTTAGGGCTGTTTTCTGAAGCTGTAGCTGATAATTTCTAATATTAGGTCTTGCAATTTCTGATAGAGAGCCCTATAAACCTTATTATATATTACTGTGGCTGTCAATATAACAATACGAATTCACCTAGGAGTGAAATGTGCAAAAAAGCAGAACCAAAAATCTACCCTCCAATACCTCACATGAGAATAGGCAAAATAAGGTCAAATTCAAGAAATTATTAGCCCAACATAACAATAATTATGACTAAACAGCCGGAGAAAATTGACAAATCAATCAAGTAAAAGAAAAAAGGATGCACTTTATATGTTCACCTCAGTAGCCCATGAATAAAGCACAGATTTTAGGCAGTAATCCATAACTGGGTGAGGGTAACACTCAATTTATTCAAGATTGTCAGTTTGATTACAAGGGAGGTTGTGATTACAGTCAACTACAGGTAAATGTAGTATTGCCCGCATCTAATCATGGATTATTTCTATTATAAAATGCAGTTATTTATAAATAGAAATCACTCACTTTTTTACGTTAGCTTTGTATGAAAGAATTTTGATCATCTACTAATATTTCTGTAATGTAGAGGATGCCTTACTGATGTACTGTCCATGTGCAACACATGCACGTGTCAAAGGTGACACAGTACATCGCTGAAAGGCAGCTTTCATGTCTGCTTTTGTTACTGCTTTTTGTGTTGATTATGGATCCAGAACTGCAGGTACTTGTATTAATTTTGGATCTTCAGATATCATGAAAAGCAGCTTGGATAGTGGCAGCTGATGACTGTATTCTTACTGAATAAACATAAGGTCTACAACACACACCTAAAACAGCTGATCCCAATGTCTAAACAGCTTCAGGTGTAATCTGTGGATAAAAAAAGCCTGCATAGGAAACACCCTTTTCAACATTGTTAAATACTGCTGCTATTCACAGTGATACTAGAACAAAAACAAAAAACAAAAAAAGTACTAGATACATGAATAATTAAACACTTACTTTCATCTGAATATACTTGTACATCTGGTATTCCTTAAGTTGCAATTTTTAACCAGTTTTTAAACATTTGTGTTTTTTTGCATCTGCCCTTTGGGGAGAATTGAACTTCTTCTGGAGTTCTTCCTATGGATAATGTTGAATTTACAACAGCAAGCTGAGTGCTTTGCCTAATCAGTGTAGATGTTTATGTGTACAAATAAACTTTCATTATATAATTGTGAAAACACAATGGGTAGTACTTGAAGGTAAAAAATGTCATGTCATTAGGATAAGTAATAGATGTACAGAACCAGTTTTAGTTAGAGTATGGCAGTACAGTAAAACATACGTTTTAAGTAGAGCTGTGCAATAAATATAAAATATCCAATGGAGAAAACAAGTGTGCTGTTGCTCTGACTGAAGGATAATGCACAACCTCAATGTTTAAACAACAACAAAAATTTGCTAAAAATGCAAATGTCAGACTAGCTGAATTGCCACTATGAGCTGACAGAAAGTAAGTCATCCTCTGACAATCCAAAGTCAAGTACGAAACCATAGGGAAGCCAACAAAATCAATCTATGACCCTGGGATCAAAAATCCCAGCAGGGCAATCCAGGATGTGATATGACTTTGGCAGACTAGGAACTGGGAGAGGCAGCCTTCTTAGCATAGCACAGGTATTGCAAACAAAATCCAAGCAAGGTACAAAAAATATATAAAAATATAAAAATATA
The DNA here is from genome assembly GCF_019279795.1 of Protopterus annectens. Classification (NCBI taxonomy): domain Eukaryota; kingdom Metazoa; phylum Chordata; order Ceratodontiformes; family Protopteridae; genus Protopterus; species Protopterus annectens. The sequence continues at coordinate 1,838,184,156 of NC_056741.1, forward strand.
TATATATATAAAATAACAAGTCGGATCCAGTTCACAAAGTATGTCAATATTTACAAGAAGTTAAGCATCAGTTGAGACATCAGCAAGACAGGTAGCTACTAACCTGATTCAAATTCCAGGGCAGCAACACACACCAGGCATGACTACAGGCAGCCAGTAGACAAAATACTAACATAGTATTCATACAACTTTGATATCAAGTAAAAAAAGTTCCAGGAATAGCAGTGTTTTACTGCAGAAAGTAGGATAAGTGATAACATTTCACTACCAGCATGATGAAAACAAACAGTCCTGACAAGCAGGATATTTAAACAGCAGAAGTAGATGCAATTAAGCAGTAAATAGCAGCAACCAATCAAGCCAAAGCTGCTACTAGAAATATTTTAAGATCAAGGTCTGAGGCAGTGACTAGGACAAGTAAGCAGCCATTCCACCATAAAAAACAGTTTGCTGCTGCTACCTTAATCTTGGATCATGCCTCTACAATATCCCCATACACCTTGGTGTGCCAGCAGGATTAGCATCAATGTATATTACTTTTTTCCCCTTTATGGGATGTCCTGTGTAATGGACTATAAGTGCCATGTGTAGGTGCTGAATGACATGCCTCCACATTTATTTATTTTTATTTTACATTTGGGTGGCCGTGGTGATGCAGCGGTTAGCGTTGCCACCTCACAGCAATAGGTTCTCCGGTTTGATCCTTGGCTGGGGTGCCTTCTGTGTGAAGTCTCCATGTCCTCTCTGTGGTCACGTGGGTTTCCTCTGGGTGCTCTGGTTTCATCCCAAAGACATGCTGTAGGTGGATTGGACACTCTAAATTGGCGTGAGTGCATGCATGTGTGTGCCTTCTTGGCAACTCAACACTGTAAAACTCCACTGCCAATCATGATCAGACAGGTGATCCGCTCTGGTGACCCCTAAGCCAAAAGAAGAAGATTTTTATTTTACATTTGTTTACTGGGAAAGTCCAACTGGACAAAATGTCCTTTTTCAGCGGAGGCCCGGGGAGAAAAGCTCCACTTCTATAAATAACAGTACAATACAGATAAAACGTACAGATAGAAATGTTGATGCAATCTCTGATACAAGCACAAATTGAAAAATACATTTTATACTTTCCACTAATACAATCACATAGTCTAGTTAGGAATAAAAAGAATAGCAGAAGTGTGAATGAAGGTAAAAAAAAAAACAAGCAAGTTAAGCATACATATGCTTAGTAGAGTATAATATTCAAATACAAAAATAACTGGTTGTGTTCTTTTAGCTGCCTTAAGACATCTATTTCCTAACCAGGGTTTGTGCAAGTGCAAGTCCAGGATTCAGACAGGTGTGATTTGAAAAGTTTTTTTAAAGTTGGAGGTGTTAGTAGTAGTTCTGATATTTTAATAGCAGGGAATTTCAAGTTTGGTCTATGCGGTCTGAGTAAACTTCAGCTGCATTGGTAGGTTTGGATATATTTAAGAAGGATTTGTTAGTGTAACACAATACCATGTTATTGGAGTAGTGTATTAATAGATTTTGAAGTATTGGTGTTTTTTCTGGCTGATTTAGTATTCGATGGACAAAGGTGAATTCCTTCAGGAATCTGGTACCTTCTGTAGAGGATTCAGGCTCATGTCTCCTGTAACCAAATTACAGGGTAAAGCCTGATAAAGTTAATAAAATAACCTGCCCCCCCCCCAACCTCAAGCTAGGGCATTACATACCATACCTCCATACTTCTCAACCTCTTAGTACAAGAAATCTGGACAAAGCCTAAAATAATGGGGGGGGGGGGCAAAGGCCCAAAAACAGACACATAATTTAAATTTTGCTCTTACAGACTTAGAAAGTTGCTAGAGTAATAGGATTTGTATTAGCATGCATTTTTCTGAAGGGAATGAAGTCTGAAACTCAAATGTATGACATTTAATTATTTACATTTTCAGCAATTTGCCACAAAACACATTTTATGAGGAATATGCCAACATATGAGGCAAAAATCTATACAGTTGAGAGGTATGCATACCTCTCAACCTCTTAGTGCAAGAAATCTAGACAAAGCCTAAAATAATGGAGATAAAATTGCCCAAAAATAAGGATAACTTGTAAATATTTCTCTTTTTAACTTAGAAAGTTGCTAGAATAACAGGATGTGTGTTAGCATGCATTTTCTGAAGGATATGAAGTCTGAAACTCATATGTAATTATTTACTGATTTCAATCCTCTGCGAATTGCCAGAAAACCACAAATGTTATGAGGAAATGGCCAAAAATATGAGGAAAAAATCTGGTCAGTTCAGAGTTATACATACCACAGAACTTCTTAATGTAAGAAATCTGGACAAAGCCTAAAATAATGGGGATACAATGGCCCAAAAATAGGGAATGATTTTAAATATAGCTCTTTTTAATTTAGAGTGTTACTAGAATATCAAGATTTGTGTTTGGTATGCATTTTCTGAAGGCTATGAAGTCTAAAACTCATATATATGTCATTATTTAGGGACTTCAGTCCTCCATGAATTGCCAGAAAACCACAAATTTTATGGGAAACAGACCAAAACTATGAGGCTAAATCTGGACATACACAAGCACACTTTCTCGCTCATAAAAAAACAGAATGGCTAGTTTAAATTACATACACACACACACACACACACACACACACACGCACACACACACACACACACACACACACACACACACACACACACACACACACACACACACACACACACACACACACACACACACACACACACACACCATTCAGGAAAGTATATATATATATATATATATATATATATATATATATATATATATATATATATATATATAAAAGAGAACACAGTTTGAAAACCCTGTGTGTAGTACTCTCTTGTCCACACACAGGAGTTATTTTATGTAACTCCAGAGTTAACTGACCTGGTTGAAAAACATACTAATTCAAAACACACAAAGTTTTACTGAAGCACTATTTTGATTTTCATTTTGGGCCTAACATCATTGAGACAATCTGTTCCAGCTTTATGGCACCTCAGTAGCAGTGTCAGTGGTGCAAAAGGTAACAACAGACTTGTTTTTGGTGTAGAAGGCTATGGGTTCTATTCCCACACCAGGTAGATAGATTGCTAATGCTAAACTCCTGTGTCTGTTGCTCTTTGGATGAGACATTAAACCGAGGGTCCATCTGCTTCAGATGGTGGTAGCTCCAGTGGATGTAAAAGATCCCACATCATCTATTGAAAAGGGAAGTTCTGCAATGCCCTGGCCAAATTTTCCCTTGTAGTATAAATTCTACCTTTGGTCTCCCCTGAAAACAGTCTACTAGCCTAGTGGGATTAATCCAGTCAACAAAAGATAAATCAAAATAAATAAATATGTCCTTAAACTGCAACATTTAAACAGAGGAACTACTGTAAAATGAATGGGGATGAGTGTAGTGCTGAGAAAGTCTAAAAATGCATGCCCTGAGTACAGACCAAGGATACAAAACATAGTTAAGCTGAGTATAATTATGCAGTTGTATGCATTACATTTAAGTGAAATAAATTAGGTTATAGGAATGCCAATTAAATACACCGAATACATGCAACAAAACATGTGACTCCAACTAGAAATGTAATATAATCCCACTGAAAGGGTTGCTAGTGTCTCACTAAAGCTACCTGTATACAAAGGTGTTGGGTAACCTAGCAAAGCCCTCTCTATACCTCAGTAAGACTTACGAGGCATATGCAAACATAACATAAAAGGAAAAGGAGTATCATTTTACAGTCCAGCTATAAGGCCTAACAAAAGCAAGAGGATGAGATGGAATGCATTCATTGTTTTCAGACAAAGGCAGTGAAAAGAAAGGTGCTTTTGTTTAGGGAAAAATGTTCCTCTGCTAGAGGAAATGTAAATGCCTATCTTAAGGGCATTTTTCCTCACTTCTTTTTCACAGTTGAATGTATACCATAGAAGCATGTTCAAATATAAATACATATAAAGAAAGAATTTTCATAAAAGAGATTCCTTGCTAATTATATGGTTAGAAGTAACGTGTTACCTTACAGGCCTGTGTGTAAGAAGATAATGCTGGAAGTGACAGCTCATATTTAACACATGGAACCCATACATTAAAGGTAAGTAAAAGCAAATTATTACACCAACCCCGTTATGATTTGGTACATTTATGTTCTTTTTTGTTTGTGATATTCTCTAACAAAGTATTAATATAGTGCACATCTCCTTTCAATGGTAACTCCATGATTTCTTGTAAAAACATTTGCAGTTGCTATATCAATTTTTTGTGACACTTGCTTGCCAAAGTGATAAAAGTTCAACAATAGATAAGCCCACCCTCATGGTTAACAAGAAGTCGGCAAATATAAATCTTCTGAATGGGAAGAAAAACAGGCTTAAGTATACACTTGTTGTTGCTTGGTTTATTTAGCGAGTCAGTTAAGCTAATGATGCTGTCAGGTCACACATGAAATGAAGCAGATGTACCTAGTGGGATAAGTTTAGTTATCAAATGAAACAAAAAAGTTAATTTTAATAAATAAGAGACAGGCATATGCAGGGAGATTGTTTCATGGCTTATGTTTCTGCAGAAATGTAAAAGCAAATAATGTGAGCACAAGAGTATGACATCAGAGATGTCGAGTCTCTTAAAGTGACGTGCTTCTTTTTTTTTTCTTACAATTTATATGTAAATACATGAGAAGTCGGTGGCTGTAATTTATTATTACGCTTTTGTGTTATCTGTTCTTGTCAAACTTCTTAACACAAAATATGAAATTGTTATTTTTACTTTTTACTTTCACTTGAAGCCAGCATTAACTTTTCCCTTCAAGTACATATTATGAATTTAAGATTCTCCTGGCCTGCTTTCTATCAGTTATTGTGCCATCAAGTATATAATGAGGTACAGAGCTCCTTTATTATTACCACATTTCCACCAATCATAAAACAGGTCTATATCACTTTCTCAAATACTCACATTGTCGAACCACTATTGGTCAGTTGAACCCACTTTACTGAAACCTCACTTTATCGAACGGACGTTTAATTGAAATTTTTCATAGTGAAAAACAATGGCTGGCCATCATCGAGAATTTCCCTTTTCCCCAGTGTAGTCCAATCTCGGACTTGGTATATTTAGTTAGGAGGGTGTGGGGTAGGTGAAGACCCCACTTGGGTGGGTTTTAAATTTTTAGAATTTTGTCATGGGTAGTAGGTTGGCCAGCTGTTGTTTTCCCCTATGAAAAACTTTGATTAAACGACTGTTCAATAAAGTGAGGCTTCAACAAAGTGGGTTTGATCAATAGTAGTTCGACAAAATGAGTATTCATAGGTTCATAGGTAGGTACTAGGCTATCAGCAAAAGGGCCTAAGTAAGCCTAGCCAACAAAGTTCCCTGGCTTACGCCAACCCAAGAAAGTTAATTTCCTGTGCCACTGTTGAGCAGAGCCACAGAAGTGATCCCCAGGGTGTATTTCCTATTTCCCATCCACTCATCAAGATTTTTCTTGAAGAGTGTTAATAAGGAACTTTGCTTGACATAGATGGGTAGCTTGTTCCAGAGTATGGGAAGTCTCTGGGACAGGAATCTGTCCCTCCAGCAAGTCCTGTTTATTGTGGTGACAAGGTTTAGGTCCCTAGAGCATGTAGCTCGGAGGGATTGGTATTTCTTTAGGTGTAGCATGCCCAACAGCTCTGGGTTTGACATAGCTTTATATGTTAGGCAGAGATCACCTCGGAGTAGGCGATATGCTATAGAGTAAAGCTGGGGTTTTTGAGATGATCAGTGTAGGGCATCTGTTTGAGGCAAGTAATTCTCTTTGTGAGGTACTTCTGTGGCCTTTCCAGCTGCTGCAGATGTCTTGTGAGGTACATTCCAAAAGGGGCATTTTACTCTATAATGGGTCTAATGAGTGTTGAGTAGAGGGAACAATGACTTCTTTTTTCCTGGATGAGAACCCTTTTGTGATGAGGTGTGCTATGTAGAAGGATTTCCTGACTACTGTGGCAATGTGATTATCAAAAGAGAGACTACTGTCCACCGGGGTCCCAAGGTCTCTTATCATACATTCGGTGTTAAGAAGACTGCCACCTATGTGGTAGTTCATGGGTACAGAGTTTTTTCCAAAGGGGATAACAATGCACTTTTTGGTATTGAGTCTGAGGCCATGGCTCTGACACCAGGCATCTGTCTCAGTGAGGCCCTTCTGTAGGATGTCCACATCATTTGGGGACTTGACTATAGCTCCTAGTTTGCAGTCATCTGTGAACTTCATTAGCCAGAGGCCTTCTGTGTTAGCCTGTACTTCAGAGAAGTAGATACCAAACAGGAGAGGTCCCAGGACTGAACCTTGTGGTACTCCACTTGTGACTGGTTTGAAGTCAGATTTGGTGTCTGCAACTTTTACAGTGTGGGCTCTGTCAGTGAGCCAGTTAAAAACCCATCTTATGACATAGGGATTTATACCTAGTTTAGTGAGTTTAGCTATAATTCCAGAATGGTGGATGGTGTTGAAAGCCTTGGTGAGGTCAAGATAGGCTGTGTGAACCACCTTATCCTAGTCTACGGCTTTGATGACTGCCACAAAGAAGAAGACCAGGTTCAGAAGGCAAGATCTGCTTTCACAAACCCGAACTGGTTGGGGACCAGAGTTTAGAGGTTACCAATGTCTTTGTTTATGAATTCCATGATAATACATTCCATGGCCTTGCAGACGAAGATCATCAGGCTAATAGGGCAATAGTTCCCAGGATCAGTGGTGGCTCCCCCTTTGTGTAGTGGGATAACTGTTGCTGTGCGCCATTCAGTGGGCACAAAGCCTGATGTGAGGCTATGATTGAACATGATTGAACATGGTGCTGAGGTGGGGAGCCAGTTCGTTCTGAAGTTCATGTAAAACACAGCCTGGGATGTTGTCCAGTGCAATGGATGCTGCGTTTTTGGCTTTAGAGAGTGCTGCTTTTACCTGTGAAGTTGTGATTACAAGGACTCTGCATTCTTCCTGTATAGATATGGGCCCTTTAGGGGGTGAGAGGGGGGTAAAGTTAGCACTGAACCTATCTGCCAGGATGTTGGCAATATCAGTTGGTTCTGTAATTTTTGTGCCATTGTGCTGTAACTCAGAGCAGATCTGGGTGTTGCCATTGAGATTCTTGACATAGCTATAGAATGCTTTGTGGTTGTCCTTAGAATCAGTGGCAATCTTGTTTTCATAGCTAGCTTTGGAGGATCTTATAAAGGATCTCAGCTTCTTGCTGAGGCTGACCAGGGAGCTCCTCCACTCATGGGATTTTACTCTCTTTTGCAACAATTTCTTCCTTCTGTTGTAGAGTTTGTTTATGGCAGGGGACCACCAGATTGGTTTCCTTTTTTTGGAGGATAGCGTCTTGGTTCTGTTTGGGTAGCACGATCCATGCACTCGTGTAAGTGCTTATAGAGTGCATTTGTGTAGGATTCAGCAGTCGTAACTGTATTGTCCATCTGTATGGGTGTCATGAAGTTCACCACTTCTGTCTTAAGAAGCATGAAGTTGGCTTTGGAGAAATTTTTTACCATGGTTTCCTTAATGGGGGATGGGGGCGGGATGTGGATATCTAGGGTGATTAGCTTATGGTCGGATCTGACCAACCAGGAGTTGACTTCAGGTGTGGAACACCGGTCACTCATGTTGGTAATGACTAGGTCTAGAATATTGTTGCCCCTAGTGGGGGTGTGGATAAGTTGATCCAGGGCATTGGAATTTATGAATTCCAGAAAGCGCTGAGCAAAGGAGTTGGTACATGAGTAGTTTTCCCAGTTAATGGTGGGGTAGTTGAAATCGCCCAATATTAGGGTGTTTGCTTGAACCATAATATTTTCCAGTATATCAAGAAAAGAGGAGTGGGAATCCTGGGGCATGGTGGGGGATCTGTAGCAAGCTACAATTTGGATTGCAGTTTTGCCCAGAGTTAGTTGCATTTGGATAACATCGGCTGCATTATGCTGAGCAACTAGTCTGGAGGTGTGGATATCCTTAATGAATATGGACACACCTCCGCTTTTGGCGTTCCGGCCCAGGTTAGATGGCCGAAATGTGTGGTATGAGTTATAGCCTGGTAATTCAGGGGGTGTTCTCTAGAGCCTTGAACCAAGTCTTAGTCACTGCACAGACATCGATGTTCTCCATTTTAAGGACTGCCTTGACTGAGTGCATTTTGAGATTTAGACTTCTAACATTGAGTAGCATTACCCTCAGTTTTTGCTTGCCTGTTCCTGTTATGGTGGTGAATTTGTCATTTGAACCTTGCCTAAAAAAGGCACTATAGTGGCGGCAAGAGCCTTTGCCAGTATCCAGAATCCCAGGGGTGACAGGTGCAGGCCATCTCTGGAAAGCATCGTGGCCTGTCGACCATGTCGTCCCAGGCAGACAGATACTGGATCCCCTTAGAATGACACCAGAAGCTTAGCCAATTGTTGAAGTCAATCATTTTGTCCTTGTACTGCAGTATCATTCTGGGCGATGGCAGGATGCTACTCAGGGCTAGGGTCATACCTGCCTGGGCTACAAGATTGGAGAGTTCTTCCATGTCTCTTTTCATGTAGTACAGGGAGGTAAGTCTCAGGTTGTTCACACCAACATGGACAATCACAGAGTCATATTTGTACTTGTTGTGGAGTGACTTGAGTGCGTGGGTTATGTGGTGGATCCAGGCACCCAACAGGCAGCTGACAGTGACCTTCTTCTTGTTTAGCCTGGTGAGTGGGACATCAGTGTGCCTGACTATAGAGTCACCTATGACTAGTGTGTTGGGTACGTTGTTTTGCCTTATGGGCTGTGGTTGAGTGGCACACTGAGTCTGTGGGCTATGTGTCATTTGGGTTGTGTTGGTGGTGGGAGGTTGCTTGCGTTTCTGCTTTGAAGGTCTCTGTTGCTTGAGCAGATTATTATTGAAAGCCTCCGCAAATGTTTTTGTGTTTCTATGTGTCGATTTTGGTGGTGTAGGTTTAGTGGGACTATGTGATGAGTGTGGTGTGGTGCAAGTGTTTACCTTCTCCTCTTGACTATCAAGTTCAGTCTTGGTTGGAAAGAGCTTTATCTCCATTTTGGCTAGATAAGTGCATCTCTCACAGGTTGTAGTGTTGGGTGGTAGGAGGAGAGGGTTGTCTCTGTACATAAGGCAATTGCTACATTGCCCCAAGATGCCCAGATTCATCAGATAGACAGGAGAGAACACTGGGAGCTGACCCTTGGACATGCCTGAATAAAAAAATATTTTCCTCTAGATAAATGAGGAAAGTGAGTACAAGAGCTGTTTTCCTCTAGGTAATGAGGAAGGGTGAGTGTTGTAGTAATTTATAGTTTATTTAGTGCTTACAACAAGTTCTGAACAAGTGCTAAGCATGGATAAGCAAATTCAAGTGCTAAAACTAAGAATCTGGATCTGGATCTTGTTGTAGATAGGCTACCTAGTGCTTACCACTCCCACAGATAAGCTAGAAGACTTCCCTCCAACACAGAAAGGCTTGGGGGCACAGAAGGTTACAAACAGTCCTGGATACAGCAAATCTGTATCTGGACTAAACTAGTTACGGGGAAGGTGGAAAGCATTTTTTTTTTTTTTTTTTTTTAGTTAAGTGGGTTGGCTTTCTTAAAAAGTTCTCTCTGTATTAGAAAGAATAAGCTAAAGACAGTAATAAAAACACTTTAAATGCAGTACAAGCTAGCACACTTGAGTGTGTAGCAAAATTAAGGCAAATACAGTTTAAATAAATGCAGATGTTAAAAATGACAAAAAACAAGTTTATGAAAAATCAAATAAGAACACTTGAACACTTAAAAGCACACAGTACAGCAAATTAAGGTATTAAAGTAGAAGACAGTTATGTAAGAGCAGCTCAAAAACTTTTTTTTTTTTTTGTGTAGAGGGAGGGAACAGAGCAGATTAAAATGCTATAGGGGATGTCCTTCTCAAGTGCTCTCTTTATACACCGCAGAGGAAATGGGACTGGTAGGAGTGTCTGAAATCAAAATATGATCTCACTGTACTCAGTTGAGTGAGCAAATGAGATGGGCCCAGTAGGAGTGTCCAAAAACAGATTTACAGCAGGGGCGGGTAATTCCAAAGCCACCAAGATTAATACCACAACAAGAACAGGGGGGGGGAGTGACTAACTGCAGCTAGAGACAGGGAGTATTATCTCCCTGTATTATATCATATATAACAATTATCTACAAATTTCTAATCTTAAATAAGTGCAGAGAAAAGTATACTTAAATCAGCTTTTGTCAGTTGATTTATGCAGGTGAAGCTCAGCAGCCAACCACTCAGAAGATAAGCAAAATGATTAAAAAAATGTGATCAGCATATATTATAATGCAAACAGAACCCTCTAGGCTAAGTTAACACAGGATTTCAAAAGCAGTCTAACAACTTTCAATGTATCCAGATGGCTACACTTTTTCACACTTCAGGCAAATAACTGCCAATGAAGTGATTAAGACCCTCACAAAACGGCTTACAATTTATACTTTTGACCCTCCTTCACACACCCACTAACCACTTCCTACCTTTCTATTTATATCAACTGGATTTCATCTACACTGTAACTCAACAAACTCTCCCACTTCACTCATCCCACAACCAGTCAAACCTTAATGCTATATCACTATTCTGTTTACATTTTCACTCATAAAGCACTCACATAATAATCAGATGCTAGTCAAAGTGCTACAGTTCATTTCCTTCCTCTTTCTAGCATACACAACCGACCATCATATACCTCTCAACAGTGGTCTTATGTCCAGCGCTCAGTCCATTGCTCTCAATGGAAGTTGCTCCAATATTTCATTCTGTGTAGTCCTCTACCTTTTCAATCTATCTCACATCCATCTTTTCAATCAAAAATGTATAAAAGTAACTAAGCCAACCCAAAGACTATTCACAAACTACAAATTTAAAACCAAGTGGCATTGTATATTCTAGACATCCCTATCCAGTCTGCAACTATGTGGTGCCAGACACCCAGACCCAGGTCCAACCACAACAGCCTCTCCCTTAATGGCCCAAACATCCATTAACCACATGACATCTCACGCCTGTAACATAGGTAAAACAAGTCTAAAAGTTATAAACATTAACCTTAGAAGCATCTGTAATGAAGTAACTGAATGCATGCTTTCAAATCTCATTACAACCCTGACATTCTCTGTCACAGAAAGATGACTGCTTAAACCCGAAGTCAAAAACACCGAAATCCTCCCAGCAGAATATAGCATCCTTTGACCAGACCATATACACAAAAAAACAGGTGGGGTAGCTATTATATACTCAAAACACCTGAACATATCCCTTTATTAGAAAAATATCCCTCGTTCAATAATGCAGAGATTCTTATTGCCTTACTCAAGTTAATTATAAGACCGTATGTATCATAGCCTTATATAGTCCCTCTGGTAATAACATCAGAACAGCAGACGACATACTGTCCTGGACATCTAATATACCCCAAGAAATCTTCATCCTTGGGCACCCTAACATAGACTGGCCCCATACTGTATCTGTTACCCCCAGTACCAGTATTAACCTGTATGGTTTCTCTCAGCTCATCTATACACCAGTAAGATATAACAAGCCCTCCTGTAAGGCCTCTACTCTAGACTGGATTCTCTCAACTAAACTCAGTAATATCTATAACTGTGGTACTCTATCTGACAACTTGTCCAGTTTTTCTAACAGGCTTGTATGTAATCCAGTAAAACATCACGTATACAAGTATGTGCTCAACCTATCCAATTTTGATGTAGACAATTTTATCTCCACTCTCAAGCAATACAGTTGGAATATGTTAAAAAAAAATTCCTTTAGATGAAGCCACCCTCAAATTTAACAAATCCTTTACTAGTAATGAGCATGCTCTCATCCAGAGGAGAAGAGTTAAACTTATTCTAGGAACATGGCTATCTGTAAACAGTAGGCAACTGATGGTGCTGAGAGAGAAGGAGTGAAAAGCATTGCACATAAACAAATCCCAGTGAGAACTTCTTTACTACAGACCGAAAAAATAAAACCAAACACAGTATAAGACATGACAAAAAACTACACTACTTTTACTTACAGCTGGACACCAAAATAATCCTAAAAAATTCAGGTCATTGATACAAACTCTACTAAATACAGGCCAAAGTCAACAACCCATTCCCTCCCCAGAAGATACTTTATGAACAGTCGCTAATGACTTTAACAAATACTTCCTTCAAGCTGTATCCTCAGTTATCAAAAGACAGCCTCACCATCAAACCAACCCACCTCAACCCACAAAACCCCATGGAAGCCCACTTCTCAAGCAAAACTTTCCCTACCGCCACCATAAGAAAATATCTTCTGAAACTAAAAACTACAAGCTCTGCTACAGACAGCCTTCCTACTGAAATTTCTAACACTTGCAGCTGAAGCTCTGTCATATCCAATATCTATACTAATAAACAGAGCCATTCTAGAATCTAATTTCCTAGACATTTGGAAGAAGGCATGCATACTTCCTCTTCATAAAGAAGGGTCCTCTGCTGACTACTGCAACTTCAGACCAGTTGCTTTTCCGTCACCATTGTCTAAAATATTAGAAAGTGTACTCTTTCCCAATTACTGCAATATGTAACCATAAGCAATCTGCTCTCCCCCACACAACATGGGTTTCATCCCAGCCATAGCACCACTGCTGCCCTACTTCACTTTGCTAATACTAGGTTTCTCATATTTCTGTTTTTATTAATTGTATCTTCCTTATTCTTAGACCTGTGCAAAGTATTCAATACAGTCTCTCACCATAAACTGTAACTAAAACTCTCCTCCGCAGGTCTCTTCCCCTTCATCTCTTTCCTGGTTTAACACCTACCTAACAGATAGTTTCCAATCAGTCAGATGTCAGCAAGAGCATTCTTCATTTCACCCATTACTGCAAGAGTGGCACAAGGTTCCATACTTGGACCCCTCCTGTTTAAAATATATACAGGTTACTTACAAGTGGAAAAACAAACTACCTGTACTGATAGCCATGATGTTTGGAATCTACTTCTAACAATACAAATATGCAAGTTGTGGGTATGCTGTCCAACATCACTGCCTTCTGCTAGGACAGAAAATGTATTTATTCAATGGCTGCATTAATTTTCTGTACTACTTAGCCTATGGAGCTTTTCTTCCCAGGATTCTATTGAAAAAGGGTCTTGCCTGGAAATGAAAGAAAGTCAAAAAGTGGAAAGTTTAAATTACACACACACACACACACACACACACACACACACATGTATGGCTCAACTTTCCTGGTTTTTATTTGTTACTGTTGTTCCCTAAATTATTCCAGAATTGTGGAAAAAACAGTTTTGGGGAGAAAGAGAGGATGAAACAGGAGAAGCTTCATTAGACGTGTACCAATAGATATAAAGAGGGCAGAACAAGAGTTTGCCATGAGGAAGGGGGCAGAGCTCTAAGATAAATTTGGTTATCAACTAAATTTATAACATACCTAACAAAAGTGCTGTTGAAATTCCTAACTAAGAAGATCACTGACTTAAAGACCCTGAGCTACCAAGAGAGAGCCTGGAAGGACAGCCTCTCTATTCAGTATCCAATAAACTCTAGAGGGGAGCTGTGTGCCTCACTTTCTCTGTCATTAGAGATCCAGTTGTGCTATATATCCTGTATCTCTGCAAGTCTAGTAGTTCCATAAATATCAGAACCAGGACCTAAATCTTCACCGGCAGATAAACATAATGTGATGGACACACAAATTCATCACACAGTGCCTCTTCCACCTGCATCAGCAATGCGATATACTATCATCCCCAAAATGAACTAGCCATTCTGGAGAAAAGGGGTATGGCCTGATTGTGGTTTCTGGCAAGGCTCATAATCTCAAGTGAAAAAAGGTACTCTCAGTACTGGTTCATATATTTCTCTACATCTGTTTCTTATACAGAAAGCTAATGATCCAAAGTTCAATATTATTTATTTATTTTATTTTATTTTATTTTACATTTGTTAACTGGGGGTGTCTGACTGAGCCGTAAAGGCCCTTTTTCAGCAGAGGCCCGGGGCGAAAAGCTCCACAAAGAAAAATTACAGACACATTTAGTTATTTAGACATGATCAGTATACACACAAATTACAAGAGAAGTTTTTTTACAGTGGTATGTGGCACATAAACAGTTACAGTGGAGAGAACAAACAAAAAAATATTAATTTTAAAAATAAAGGTAATTAATAGATTTGTGGTGTACAGCTGAAATTTGGAACATAGGTAGAATACATACATAGTACACATGTACAGTACATACACTGTAGATTAGCCAGTGTTCGTGAGTAAGGTTGAAAACTATTATCAAGTGCTCTAGATTCAGTATGTATACATTATCCGCTTTCACTAGCCTGGGGAGCAATCATGGCACTGCCAACTTTGCTTGAGATGTTGCCTGATGAGGTCTTTAAAGGAGGCTTTGGATGATGTGTTTTGAATGCAAGTAGGGACAGAGTTCCATTTTTCTAGCCACTGAGCTACTATATAGTGCATCTCCAAAGCTATTGTAGCTGTTGGTGACTTCTAGTAGTAGTTTGCTTGATGATCTAAGAAGCCTTTTGGCTGAGTGATGTTGTACTAGGTTTTTGAGGGCAGGACACTTATTGTGGAGGTAATAGATAGAATGACAGAGGCAGAGCTGATTGTAGGTTAGGATGTTGGGCAGTTCAAGCCAGTGGAGCTGTCTCAAAGCAGTACAGTGATGAGTTCTATATGAGCAATTTGCAGCAAAGCGGGCAATTCTGTTATAGCAGGCTTCCATTTTGCTTAGTTCAGTTTTGTTGAGATTAGTCAGAATGGGAGATGCATAGAGTAGGGTGGATAGAAGTTGGGAAAGAGCAATGACTGATCTTGTGTTGTTGGTAAGAAATGGTTTGATATAGTAGAGTGACCCCAGTTTGGCATGTACTTTTTTAATAGTTAAGTTGAGATGACTATCAATTTTTAGGTGGGAGTCTATGGTTATTCCCAATAGCTTAGCCTGTCCCACTGGAGCAATTGGAGTAGCATTTGTGGAGTAGATAGTGAATTGACTGTTAGTGTTTTTGTTAGAACTAGTTATAATCATAAGCTGAGTTTTCTTTGGATTGAGGATAATTTGGGCTTTGGTAAGGTAGTTTTCAACATCAGAGAATGCTAGTTGAGTTGTTTGCAGGAAGGTGGGAATGTTTTGTGCAGCACAGATTAAGGTAGTGTCATCTGCATACTGAATTATATATGCATGCTGTGTGGAGGTATGGAGGTCATTTGTGAAGACTGTGAATAGTAGTGATCCTAAGATAGAACCCTGTGGGACTCCTATAGTTATGGGCAGCTGAGGAGAGAGAATTTTCCCATTTCACAGCTTGGTACCTGTCAGTTAAGTAGCTTTAGAACCAGGTAAGAGTGGAATTTGATAGATGATAGTGGTTTAGTTTGTTTAGCAGGATTTGATGTGAGACTGTGTCAAATGCTTTGGACATATCCAAAAAAAGAGTTGACACTTGTAGGCCTTCATTTTTGAGATGGTTTACTGTGTCTGTGAAGTAGAGGAGGGTTGTAGTGGTACTATGGGCAGGTCTGAAACCATGCTGAGTAGGTGACAGGATGTTGCTGTCTAGGAGATAGTTTAGCATCTGGGTATGGATGCATTTTTCTAGGATTTTGGCCGGGGGGGGGGGGGAGTAAAGCAATGGGTCTGTAGTTATTAAGTTTAGTAATTACTGGTAAGAATTGCACTGCCATTCAAGCAGCCACTTTCACAGATCTGCCTGATCTCATTTTTGATAACAATCCATAGTCTGATGAGGGAATAATTAGAATTGTCAAGAAAACCAATATTAAATTAGGCATGTTGTACAAAGCGAAGCAATTTCTCACAAAAATGTAGCTAGTTACAACCATTCTCTTCTCCCTTGTCTTCATTACTCCACTTAACATTTTAAACATAATTTCTTCTCCTTCTATAAATGTACATAAATGCAAGATTGCCTCCAGACATCATAGTCAAATTTACTAATGCCTGAGACCGAGAGCCCTGCACTGGTTGTAATTTCGCTATCATCCTCTATTAATTCAATTATCCTTTAAATATAAGTTCGTGTAAGTCTCCATCTGTCCACCTTTTTCACAGTTATTACATGGTGACACCTCCCGTATGAATTTAGACAATTGGTCAGCAATCTATGTTTCTATAGCTAGAAATAAACATTACATCAGCTGCTATAAGAGGAAACTCTGGAAAAAAAGAGTGCAAAGGTTCCCATCTTAGGAAATGGATGTGTAACTGTGGAGTTCAATTTCATTCATTTTTTCTTCTCTTTCCACCTATAGAATAAAATACCTGAAATAACACACTGAGAGGGCATGAAACTGCAGGGTTACTGTATAAGCACTCCTCACTAACTCTCAATATACAAGCTTTTTTGTATCATGGATAGCCTGTTATTTAGAAAAATTACTCTTAGCATCCTCTCAGCACTAGACTGAGAAACTGTACTGTTACTGCTGGTCAGAAGTTTTTCACAGGCTTTTTTCTGTCTTTGTGCTGCAAATTTTTTGTATTATTTCCACTTTATAAAATCTGCAGCTTTATTTAATGTTAATATTTATGTGAAATATATCTTTTTCTCTCGCTGATATGGAGATTTTTTTTTTTTTGTAAAAAATGTATGCTGCCTGGAGATGACTCTCCCAGGGACTCTTCTCAAATGGAATCTCTCTGCTGGACATTCCTGGTTGACAAACATAAATAAATAAATTAAGCACATGGTGATGACAGGGAAGTGTATGCATGCTTTCTCCTGTGTAGCCTACAGTGGCTATGGCAAGCTGAGTAATACCAAAATTATACACCCTTAAGATATCCCCTATTCTTCAAGGCTATCTAATGTATTTCAACTGTATAGCACAAGATAGCATGTGCTGTGTTACATTAATTGCTGTGAATAAATCAATACAATACTAAGCAAACTATGAGATATTTACCTCCAAATTAACCTATTTTTCATATTCAAAACACATTTCCAATAACTGAAGCTTGGTGCACATGGAAAAATGTTTCAGTCCATGTAATTATTTTTAACTGTGAAAAGTCCATCACTGTTTAATTTCTTCAGTGGTTCTCCACATCTGGAGAAGTTTACAGGAACAGTCACAATGGACATCTGGCCTGAATTTGTAAGATTTCTTGCTGCGCAACAACCGCACTTTGAAACTTAAGCTCAGAAGACTGACAATATCATGGTTCACACAGTCTCTAAATGTTTGCAATTGTATTGGTTATGATACTACTATTTATTTATTTATTTATTTATATTTTTTTACCGGGATAGTCCGACTGGGCCAGAAGCCTGTTTTCAGCAGAGGTGCAGGGAAAAAAAAGCTCCACAGAAATATAAGCAAAATACAATAATTAGTACAATAATATACATATAGTAAGATGCAGAATGCACATCATCCAGTCAGTCTATACAATGAAGTATTTAATACTGCTTTCTAGTAGATACAAGTTCAAAAAAGAAAATCACGCAAGCATTATTAATCATTTTCTTGTAACTTTCACACATATGCCTTTTTTAGATACCTGCAGTTTCTTCTACAGAGCTTACCATCTTGTACAAGAACTACTTAGGATCTTAGCTCATCTGCCAACTACTTTGGCTTTATGCTATGGATTTACCACACTTGGAAGTTGGTCATATAATAAGAATACAAAACCCATGGGAGTATTCTGCAGCAGTATCTCTCTCTCTCTCTGCTTATTTCTTTTTAGCATTTTCTTTACTCTATGTTGATTTTCAAGTACAATCAGCTCTGCCTCTGTCATTCTATCTATTACCTCCCTAATAAGTGTCCTGCCCTCAAAAACCTAGTACAACATCACTCAGCCAAAAGGCCTCTTAGATCATCAAGCAAACTACTACTAGAAGTCACCAACAGCTACAATAACTTTGGAGATGCACTATATAGTAGTTCAGTGGCTAAAAAGCAAAAAGCTAAAGAAGGAAGCTGCTGAGAGAGGAAGTCCCTGCTGTAGAGCACTCCTATACTTCAAACTGGATGCTTTTGACAATCCTCTTAGCTTGAATTTCCTCACAGTTTGAATAGTTCTCTACACTTGCCCATTAGAATAATGATAGCGTAGAGTTGTCATGACATGCTTGAACTCTTGGTCATGCAGAATCCTCTAAATTCCTGACTTCTTATATAGCAGCTGCTACTCAAAAGCTCCGGAACAGGGTATGCTAGCATTTTTGTTTTGGAATACTGATAAGGTAAATGGCATAACTCTACTTCTTGCATCGAAAGCATTTATCATTTGCTAATTCTTTGCAAGATGCCATTCCAGCTGTGATTTAAGGTATGAAGCATTGATCCCACTTCCACCCCACCTCACTCCATCCAAGCTGATCTGGAACTATTATTTCATCAAGCTTTGAACTTCAAGCCTTATTTCTTCCCTAAAAAAGGAAAAATATAATATAATTTCTTTCATAACTGATGTCTCTTTCTCGAGTCATCCCTTCACTGTAATATATTTTAGTAGCTGCATTTCTAAGTCAGTATCAGATTTCTGAAATTAACATTTTTTTATTTTGTTGGTAACTGTAGTATTACCCAAATAATCTGTAGGTCTTCTTCTTGTAGTTTGTAATATACATCTGGTGTATACATATATATATATATATATATATATATATATATATATATATATATATATATATATATACATTCAACGTATCACATATACATGCTTCCTTACTTTTTGCATTTCATTTTCAGATTATATTTCTATAGCTTAAATATCATCCTTTACAATCTCAGAGATGTCTGTACAAAAACTATGAAAGCATTGATCAACTGCAGAAAGTCTGTGTATCTATCAAGCGCGATCTCTGCTGCAGCAAACCATCTGGCTACACTGTTTCATGTTGTGAGGCATGTATATTATACAGAATGCCTAGACAATCAGAAAAATATTATCCTGTGAATGTGACATTGTAGCATGGTATGTGGTGCCATGATTGTCCTCATTAGTGAATTGCTACCTCAGGCTTTGACAACTGCCATCAGGAGTTGAGCTTGTCTGGGGTGGCATGAGTACTATTACTTGTCCATTGGATCCATGTTCCGACTAAGTTTGTTGTTGC
Organism: Protopterus annectens; assembly: GCF_019279795.1. Lineage (NCBI taxonomy): Eukaryota > Metazoa > Chordata > Ceratodontiformes > Protopteridae > Protopterus > Protopterus annectens. The sequence goes on from NC_056741.1 coordinate 1,838,203,335, forward strand.
ATCCTTAGAAGAAAGAATGTATCAATTTAATTT